>NC_081330.1:76201327-76504358 GCF_026419965.1 Kogia breviceps | reverse complement strand
ATGTTGTCCCAGAGGTCTCTTAGGCTGTCTTCGTTTCTTTTCATTCTTTTTCTTTATTCTGTTCTGCAACAGTGAATTCTACCATTCTGTCTTCCAGGTCACTTATCCGTTCTTCTGCCTCAGTTATTCTGCTATTGATTCCTTCTAGTGTAGTTTTCATTTCAATTATTGTATTGTTCACCTCTGTTTGTTTGTTCTTTAATTCTTCTAGGTCTTTTTTTAAACATTTCTTGCATTTTCTCAATCTTTGCCTCCATTCTTTTTTCGAGTTCCTGGATCATCTTCACTATCATTATTCTGAATTCTTTTTCTGGAAGGTCACCTATCTCTACTTCATTTAGTTGTTTCTCTGGGGTTTTATCTTGTTACTTCATCTGATACATAGCCCTCTGCCCTTTATCTTGTCTATTTTTCTGTGAATGTTCTTTTATTCCCCACAGGCTGCAGGATTGTAGTTCTTCTTGTTTCTGCTGTCTGCCCTCTGGTGGATGAGGCTATCTAAGAGGCTTGTGTGGGTTTCCTGATGGGAGGGGTCGGTGGTGGGTAGAGCTGGGTGTTGTTCTGGTGGGAAGAGCTCAGTAAAACTTTCATCTGATTGACAGCTGATGGTTGATGATGGGTTCCCTCCCTGTTGGTTGTTTGGTCTGAGGCAACCCAAAACTGGAGCCTACCTGGGCTCTTTGGTGTGGCTTATGGCAGACTCTGGGAGGGCTCATGCCAAGGATTACTTCCTCTAACTTCTGTTGCCAGTATCCTTGTCCCCACAGTGAGCCACAGCCACCCCCCACCTCTTCAGGAGACCCTCCAACACTAGCTGGTATGTCTGCTTCAGTCTCCTCTGGGTTCACTGCTCCTTCCCCTGGGTCCCAATGCACACACTACTTTGTATGTGCCCTCCATGAGTGGAGTCTGTTTCCCCCAGTCCTGTCAAAGTCCTGCAATCAAATCTCTCTATACTTCAAAGTCTGATTCTCTAGGAATTCCTCCTTCCCATTGCTGGACCCCCAGGTTGGGAAGCCTGATGTGTGGCTCAGTAAATTCACTCCAGTTGGTGGACTTCTGTGGTATAAGTGTTCTCCAGTCTGTGAGTTACCCACCCATCAGTTATGGGATTTGACTTTCCTGTGATTTTTGCCCCTCCGACCATCTCATTGTGGCTTCTCCTTTGTCTTTGGATGTGGGGTATCATTTTTGGTGAGTTCCAATGTCTTCCTCTTGATGATTGTCCAGCAGGTAGTTGTGATTCTGGTGTTCTCACAAGAGGGAGTGGGAGCACGTCCTTCTACTCCACCATCTTGGTTCAGGCTAGCACTACTTTTCTGAAGCCATAACTTTTGGTATGTTGTTGTTTCATTTTTATTTGTTTCAACGTATTTTCTAATTTCCATTTTAATTTCTCTTTTGGCTTATCATTTGTTTAATAATTTGTGGTTTAATTTCCAAACAGTTGTTAATTTTCTAGTTTTCCTTCTCTTGTTTTTTGCTTCAATCCATTATGATCAGATAAGATACTTTGCATAATTTCAAACTTTTTAAATTGATGAAGACTTGCTTTGTGGACCAACATGTTGTCTATCCTGAAGAATGTTCCATGTGTACTGTAGAAAAATTTGTATTCTGCTGTTGGTGGTGCAGTGTTCTATATATGTCTCTTAGGTTTAATTTGTTTTGGGTGTTGTCCAAGTTCACTATTCCCTTAATGACCTTCTGTCTGGTTTTCTATCTATTATTGAAAGTGATGTATTGAAGTTTTCCGCTATTATTGGAGAACTATTTCTCCCTTCAATACTGTCAGTGTTTGCTTCATATATTTTGTAGTGCTTAAAGTGGTGTATATATATTTACAATTGTTATATCTTATTGGTTAATTGACCGATGTATTGATATATAATGTCCTTCTTTGTCTCTTGTAACAGGTTTTTTTGCTTAAAGTCTATTTTGTCTGATATTAGTATAGCCAGCCTGGCTTTCTTCTGGTTACTGTTTACATAGTATATCTTCTCCCATCCTTTTACTTTCAACCATTTTTGTTTTTACATATAAAATGTGACTCTTGCATGTAGCATATAATTGGATCATGTTTTTCTTTAAATCCATTCTGCCAATCTATGCCTTTTGAATGGAGAAAATTTAATCCATTTACATTTAAAGTAATTATTGATAAGGAAAGACTTTCTTCTGACATTTTGCTATTTTTCTCATATGTCTTAATAGTTTTTTGTCTCTCATTTCATCCATTTCTGCTTTTGTTTGTGTTTAGTTGATTTTCTGTAGTGACATGTTTGATTCCCTTCTCATTTCCTTTTGTGTATATTCTATAGATATCTTCTTTGTGGTTACCATGTGGATTACCTACCACATGCTAAAGTTGTAAGCATTTAACTTGAATTGATATCAGCATGACTTCATTTTCATACAAAACTATTCCCATATAGCTCTATCTCCTTTCAAGTTATTGGTGTCATGAATTACATCTGTATGCAAATTGTGGCCAATAATATAGACATAATTATTTGTAAGCATTTGTCTTTTAAATCCTATAGGAAATGTTTTAAATGATGCTACAAACAAAGAGTAGAATTATACTGTACAAGATAATTTTATATCTTCATATAGCCTTAAGTTACTCTTGACCATCCTTTGATTTCACCCTGAAGGAACACCTTTAGCATTTTCTGTAGGGCCAGCCTCTTGGTAATAAAATCCCTCAGCTTTTGTCTAACTGAGAATGTCTTAATTTCTCCCCTTTAAAAAACATGTAACAGAATATAAGTAGCATAAAATTTACCATTTTAAACATTTAAGTGTACAATTCCATGGCATTAAGTACATTTGCATTATTATACAACCATCATCACCATCCATCTCTAGAAACTTTACATCTTCTCAAAGTAAAATTCTGTACCTATTAAACAGTAACTCCCATTCTTTCCTTCCCCCCACTCCAAATCCCTTCCTTCTCCTACCCCTTCAAACCACCATTCTACTTTCTGTCTCTGAATATGATTACTCCAAGGTACCTGATGTAAGTGGAATAGTGCACTAATTTTTCTTTTGTGACTGGCTAATTTAATTATCATAATGTCTTCAAGGTTCTTCCATCTTGTAACATATGACTTTTTTGTGGTGACTTGTTTTGATTCCCTTCTTATTTCCTTTTGTGTATATTCTATAGATATTTTCCTTTTGGTTACCTTGGAGATTACATATAACATCCTAAAGTTATATGTAATTGAAAGACTGTTTTGTCAGATATAGTATTCCCAGTTGACATGTTTTTTTCTTTTTAGGTCTGAAATATATCATCCTTCTACCTTCTGGCCATAAGGTTTCTGATGAGAAATTGGCTGATAATCTTATTGAGAATCCCTTTTATGTGATGAGTCATTTCTTTATTGTTGTTCTAATGATTCTCTTTCTGTTTTTGCTTATTAAAAGTTTGTTTATAACATATCTTTGTGTGCTCACCTTTGGTTTATCTTACTGGGAGCTTATCGAGCTTCTTGAACTTATAGATTTATGTATTTGGTAAGTTTTCAGCCATTATTTCTACAAATAATCTGTCTGCCCTTTTCTCTTTCTTTTTCTGTGACTGCCATAATGTGTACTTTTGTCTGTTTGTCTGCCCACAAGTCTCTTTGGCTCTCTCCTTTTTTCTTAATTCCTTTATTCTCTGCTCTTCTAACTTGATATTTTCAGCTGTCCTTTCTTCAAGTTAGCTGATTCTTTTTCTCTGCCTCCTCAGATATGCTGTTGAATTCCTCTACTGAATATTTTATTTCACTTTTTATTTTTTAGCATTGGAATTTCTGTTAGATTCCTTATTATAATTTTTATTTCTTGATATTCCTATTTTGTTCATATATTGTTTTATGGTTACTCTTTATCTGTGTTTTCCCTTAGTACTTTGAGTATATTTAAGACAATAGTTTTAAAGTTTCTGCTTAGTAAGTCAATTGTCTGGGCTCCCTTGCAGACGATGTCTGTCAGTTTAATGTTTTCCTTTGACTGTGCCATGTTTTCCTTGTTTCTTTGTGTTCTTGTAAATGTTTTGTTGTTGTTGAAACTGGGTATTTGATTATTATAACAAAGTAACTGAAAATTAGATTCCCTTCCCACCATTTGATATTTTTAATTGTTTAAGTCTACAGTACTCCATTTATTTTGAGACTTTTACAAACTATTTTTACAAAAACTCTTCCTTGTCATGTGTTCTCACCAATATCTCTGTTCTTTTAGCTCATGTTCAGCTAGTGTTTTCACAGACATTTCCTTGCATGCTAGAAGCTCAAACAAACAAACACCAAAAAATAAACAAACAAAAAGAGAACACACTGAACTGTCCCAGTCTTTGTAGACTGGTTCTGTGCTGAGTCAGTCTTTCATCAAATAGCTAGACTTACTCTGAGCTCAGGGATCAGCCTGAGGTGAAAGGTTAAGGTCTTTTCATGTCTTATCCAAGCATGTGTGTTCTTTAGACCTGCACATGGCTTTCTAAATTTCCTTATATATATGACTGCTTTTGAATGTCTTAAATTTCTAAAGAGTCTCATCTCAGTTTCTCCTCCAGGCCTTAGATATCATATTATATGTATCAACCTGTACCTCCTTGCCCCAAGTGTCTGTGAATCTGTAGTCCCCTTGTAGCTTTTATAAGCAGTACCCACCAGTTCACACTCATGTTTGAGTTTTGCAAGATACAAACCAAAAGCCCAATCCTTCAGTTAGCTTCCAGACAGGTTAAAACAGTTGTACAGTATAATTTGCAAATTAGGTCTCTCTTTTGAGGGAGGAAACTAGAAACTGAGCTACTGCCGCTCAAGACCAACATCTTCAACATACAAGGGAGGATATGGGGGAAGGGTGAAAAAAAAAAAGCAAAAGATTTTCCTACTGTTTTGAAGATAGCTTTTTCTTGTTTGGGAATTAGCTTGGTTGCTGTAACCATTGATTGTTCTCCAGTTTCTAAAAATTGGTTCAGATGCCTACTGTTATTATTATTATTATCTCAGTAGAAGGAGTACTTGAAGATTCCTAGTCCCTCATTTCACTGTAGCCACTCTCTAGAGAACTTTTTTGGCTGAATATTTCCCACCAGAATTGTGTCAGCAAGCCCTGGGTATTTCAACCCCAATTCAGAAGATATGCTATAGATAAAGATATGCTATATACTTCAGAAGGGATATATAAGTAATTTTAAGCTCCTATCCAGTTGAAATATTTAACAATCTCTCCCTAGTCCCACTTCTCTACCAGTTCAACTTCCTCATTTATAAATGATTTCCTATAGGAAGTAGCATGATTATTATTAGGGAATGGGAAAAGCAAGCCAGTTGACAATGTAATTTTTGCTTCCAACTCCAAGGTGTTTGTTTTTGGAGAGCATACTTTATCTTCGTATGATTTCTCAACATTTTGTAGAGTATAGCATTTGCCTATGAGCAATGATATAGTTCCAGAAAGAGCCAGAAATTCTTTTGTGTGTGGTCTGGCAGCAGCAGTTATCACTTGAGGCCATCCTGAGTCATCCTTGGCATTTTATTTGATTTAGGTCCTCAGTAAATATTTGTAGAATAAATGAAAATGGCCAGCTATGCATCTCATATAGAAAGAGCTAGAAGAAATGGTATTTGCCAGGGACACTAACTAAGTCTCCTATCATCCTCTGATGCCCAACTCAAATCCCATCTCTTTTGTAAACATATCTTTGTTCTCTAAGGTCAAAATGGATTTCCCCCATCTAAGTTCCTTTAAACTTCAAACCATTCAAAAGTACTTTGTAATGTCTTATAGAGAAAAGATGGACTTTTAGAATCAGATGAACTTGAGCTCAGTTCCAAGTTCTTCTCTTTACTAACTGTGGATCCTTGTTCAAGTTGCCAAATCTCTCTGACCCTCAGTTTCCTTCTCTGTAAAATGTTTCCTTATCTGTAGTGATCTTATTATATTGTTGTAAGGATTAAATAAGATAGCGTAGGTGGTAGTACTAATATGGTGTCTGGTTGAATAGTTAATTTTATTTTCTTTTTTTTGTCAGTTATTCACATGAAGAGTAGAAATTTTTGAAGTATTGTATGCTGCATGAAGTATGAAGTATGGCATACTGCTACCTTTTGCATTACTACACATGAAGGATGTGCCATGTGCATTCCCATGAAGATTACCAAGGTCCCAGAAAGATGCCCAAGGTTGTAGGGAGCTAAGTGCTGCCATTGGTTTACTGTGCATGGACTTAGTTCTCCTAAATAAATCCTCTCTTCTCAATCCTTCTCCCATTGCCCTAAGAGAAGGAAATTACAAAGTATTGAGACTTGCACTGAGAGTTTTATATAAGTTTACTTTGCCTTAATAACATCTTCCCCTTTCCCAGATTGTGGTAATTAAATGGAAGCACAGAGCAATAAAGTAACTCATACTAGTCACACAGCTTATAAGTTGCAGAGCCAGGATTCAACATATATCCTGATAGGTATAGGCTAGGTATCAGTACAGGTAATGGTATATGTATAAAGTAGAGATGTAGATGGGCCTTACTGCTGTCGTTATGGCAAATAATTTTAGTCTTTGGGTCCAGGAACCAGGGTGGCCAGATGGCAATAGAGAATCAAAGAATCAAAGAATCAAAGAATGTCAGAGCAGCAAAGGTTTTTAAAGGTTCTTGAGTCTGATCTCCTCATTGAAGGCTAGAGAAGCAAGAGACATACAAATAAGTGACCAAGCTAAGATACCAATCCAGGGCTTCCAACCGAGTTCAGTATCCTCTCCAAGTCCAGCTTCCCTCACTCTGAATTATTTCAATAGATGACAGAGTAGCCTGGGTATGGGGGAAAGAGAGGCTGACTTGGAGGCCCAAGGGAAGGTTTTCTTGTTGGTGCACCACTGTGGTGCACATTGGGTTCTGTGTTTCCAACAGGGGGACTGACCATACTAACTTGACCACATACTCTTACTCAGTCCATTTTATGGCTAGCACCTCCACAGGCTGGCTTGACTGCTAGAGATCTTCAGTTATGGGGTGTAGGTGAGGGGAATGCTGGGTAAAAGGTCCTGTTGAGGGAGGAAATTCACCACTATGGCTTCACCGACACCAGTAATGGATCCCTCATTCATTATTCTTTCTGTTTCTTGAAACTAATGGAGTGATTGTGAGAATGGATTTTGGTATCTCATTCCAGTATCACTTACCAACAATGTGGGCTCAGGCAAGTTACTTAATCTCTTTGAGACTCCTCCCTCTTCAAATGGGGATCATGATGATTATCTTGAATTAAATAAGGAATGTAAACAAAGCACTTGGAACATTACCAGGTACTTAGTAAATACTCGGTAAATGAAAGTTATTATAATTATAACATTAATATTAACAACTGGCATTGAAGAAATGTTCTGCTTTACAGCAAATTTAAATACGCTTTGCTATATATCAAGGCATGTAGCTTTCACTTTTCACTGAAGACCAATGAAGAGATACAGCTTGTTGTCTTTATCATAATGATCCCATTATGTTGGAAGCCTGTTACCGAGTCCCTCTCATCTTTATCTTTCCCAGGCTGAATTTTGAGGCAATTCTAAGTCCCATTTTTTGTTTCATTAAACCTCTTCAGAGATGACAGCCTTTACAAAGGCAAGTGGTGCCTTTATAAGCCTTTTGGAATTCCCAGGTAAATGCCTCCCTCTCTGTCAACAACCAGTTTTGTTGTGAGCTGAATAAAGAGGCATAGCAGTTACAAGACTACACCAGTCCTCCTGAAAGAAACACTGGCTTCTTACTTGTTAGGGTGAGGCTTTTTGTACCACAAGGGTGAATCTGTGTGTATTTGGGCCAACTACTTCACCTTTATGAGCCTCAGATTTTCTTCTTTAAAATATGGAGGAGCAAGACACCTGGTAATTGAGGGGAGTTTAATGGAGGTTCTATTTTCAAAGTTGTGGGCAGGGTAAAGAGAAGCAATTAGGAATGGTGAAACACTCTGGGACTAGAGACAGCTGGTTGGTTTTACCCCTTCTAGAGGAAGGTGTAGAACAGTTACTGTAACAAAAAGACAGACATACAGATGCATGCGTACACACACACATACACACACACACACACTCACACACACACATAGAAGGAGAGAGAGTCAGAAATAGACGGGGGAGGGAGAGAGGGAGAAGCTATGAAAAGGGACCATCCCAAGAGAGCTTCGTCCTTCTTAGATGAATGTAATCACTGCCAACCTGCAGCCTAGCAGGGAGAGAGCAGAAGGAAAGAAGACTTGATCTCTGTCTCCTCCCACTCTTCTACTATTGTCTCTTATTAATGACTCCTAAAGGAAACCAAAAGTCAAGGGAGTTCAGTTGACCTATTCCATATGTGTCAGTTTCACAAGGCACAGGGAAGTACAGAGAATAGCAGAGAGTGAATCTAGATGGGTAAAAGGAGAATAACTATCATGAGAGCTAGCATTTATTCAGTGGCTATTTTGTGCCTAGAACTGTACTGGGTCCTTTACATCCATTATCGCACCTGGTCCTTGTGGCAGCCTTGTAAGTTGGGGATTATGTCCTTATTTCATACATGAGGAAACTTAGCCTCAGAAATTAAAATTCCAATACCAGATTGTTGCATAAATTGAGACAAGCTGTGGATAGCATCTCTGATTCTTAGATTCACATATGCAACCATTTATTCAATATTCTTAGAGATAGATACAGAGATGAATAAGAATCAATACCTGGTCTCCCAAAATCCACAGAATCAAATGCTGAACAAGGAAAGTGTGAAATAGCAAGATGACAAGGAAGAAAACATAATCTTTCGCAAGAAAATCTTTTGAGAAGGACCCACTTAGCAAATTTTCCCACATAACAAACTATATATATATACCACACTTTACCATGTGCCAAGTACACTATAGTCAGTATTTTTTTACCCTTATTGCAACTTTGTGAAATAGGCATTGCTGCTGTTCCAATTTTGCCATTGAGAAAACTGAGGTTCAGTTCATGGTCTTGAAGCATATAAGAGGCTGAGCCAGGCTAGGAAGCCAGGTTTTCAACTACTATTGCATTTGTCATTGCTAACTTTGCAAGTGGTAGGTGCTGAATATATTACCACAGTGTAGTGCTGTTTCGTACTTGGAATTTTGAACATCTCTCTAAAGCTTTTACTCTTAAGATATAATCATTTTAGGTCCCAGAAAAAAGGCTTCTAATGGCCTTATTGTACCAATGATTAAAAAAAAAAAAAAAAAAAAAAAACAGACATTTTAAAAGTTCCTTCTCTGAAACTTTAAATGTACATACCACACTCAACATTCACAGACACATTCCACTCTTACATCAACCTGGGTCTGACCCCAAGTCTATTCTGTTTCAGTTTGACTACAAAAGTTTAGATGGAACTTGGGCCTAGGGATTGAAGTGAGAGTCCCAGATAATACACATGCAGAGAGAAATGAGTTGCTTGTCTTTCACAAGGTGTTAAAGTTGGAAGGAACCTACCCCCATCTGAGGCTTGAATCCCTTCTACTACACCACCTCCAGGTAAGCAGTTAGCTTTTGTTCCCTTATCACTTATTCTTGAGGCCACTTCTACCTTGTCAGGAGAACTGACTCTTCAGAACTTCTTTCTTTTGTTGGGCTGAAATTTATCTCCATGTGGCTTTCTCCCACTGGTCTCAGCTCTATCTCTGAAGGCCACATAGACCTTGTTTACTGCTCTGCTCTGTGAAAGCGCGTCAGAGATCTGAAGACAAAGACCTGGTCCCACTTTAGTCTTCTATTCTCCAGGCTTACAATTATACCCTTAACCAAATGGGGGAAGGTGGCAAAGGCTGGGGCCCTCTATATACATACATACATCAAGATTCTGGTCCAAGCCCAGGCCCTGGTCCACATTTCAGCCTAGTCAGCCCAAGCCTTTTCTACAACTATTACTTGGTGGTTCAGTCATTCCCTCCGAATCATGATCTTCAGTTTGTATGGAGTAGTGATGAAAGATAGAAACTTCAGAGCCATTCAGACTAGGGTTGGAATCCCAACTTTGCCACTTACTAGCCAAGAAACTTTGGGAAAGTTGCTTCAATTCTCTGAACTTCAGTTTCCACACCTGTGAAATAGACTAATGTTACTCACCTGTGTCAGAGACTGCTAATTGTCCCCTAATATCTTCTCTGATTTTATAGTAGTAGAAATTGTAGTGGGTACATAGTCACTCAGCTAAGTTCTAGACTTTCCAGCCTTCCTTGAATGTAGGTGTGGCTATATGACTAATATCTAGCAAATAGATAAGAACAGAAATGACATAAGTAGATTCTAGGTGGTACTATCTTCTGCTGTCTAGAATACATATGTGATCATGGAATTGGAGAAGCTGCCTTAAATCGTGATTCAAGTCCTTACTCTGCTAAACACAGGGCAAGTTATCTCACAGTTTCTGAATGTGTAAATTAGAGACAACAATGTTGACCTTTAAGAGATGTTGTGAATACTCAGTGAAAGACTGAATTTTATCATACTTTGGAAATGGTCAAGTCATTATTTTTAGGGTTGTAATACAGCTCAAATACACTGAAAGAGGCTTTGAATTTGGGGGATAGCAGCTTCTAATCTCATCCTAGTCATTTTAGTAGCTTTATGATATTGTACAGAATCTATAAAACTTTTCATCCTCAGTTTCTTCAACTGTAAAATGGGGGAAATCACACTTCCTCTCAGAGATGTTGAGAAGATCAATTGACATAGTATCAGTGAAAGTGTTTGTCATATAGGAGGTGCTTAATATTTTTTTCCCCTTTTCTTCCATAAACAGCTACAACTGGGTCTGTGCAAAGACATCTGTGGGCATCATGAAGACAATTAGGTATGGGTGGAGAAAGGAGAAAGTTTAGAAGATAAACTAAAAATAATTTTAATATCAACCTATTCTGTCTTATTTTCTATCATTCACCTTGAACATTTGTTTTGTTCTCCTCACCATGGGCTGAGTGTTAAACTGGTAGGTAAGTTCCTTAGTTATTTGATGGCATGGACACTTTCAGAAGTGTGGTGAAGCCTATTGACCTTTCTTAGAATAATATTTTAAATGCATAAAATAAAATATAGAAGATTGTAATGGAAACCAATATATTTAAATGCATTTATCAATTATACAAAAATCAAAGTTGTGGTATAGAAATACACATACTTCGTTATTAATGCATTAAATAACAAGATCTAATGGATGGTTTAATAACTATCATAATTTCAAGTAGTGATGAACATAAAATAAATGATATTCCAAGACATGTGCAACAATGGTAATGTGATATGAGAACTTTGTAATTTCTACTTGCTATAAGATCCAGGTAGTGTGAAAATTACTGTAGACTTTTTTTCTTTTGGCATGGTTTTTATTATAGATAAATAATAAAGAAAAAGAGAAGAAACCTAATTAAGGAGCTAGACTTACTTAAAACTGAAAAGATATCCTCTCCCACTCTTGCCCTCCATGGACATTATATATATATTATATTATATATATATATATATAATATATATATTATATATATATTATATATATATAAATATATATATATAATATATATATATGACATTTTAGCCCATTCTGAAATGTATTCTTTGTTTCTTTGAGTCATTGTCTGTTTCTTCTATGTTAAAAAACATATTAAATATCAATGTGATGATGTAAATATATATGTGTGGGTAGATAGGAAGGTGAAGGGAAGTTTCTCTTAAATTCTAAGAAGGGAAATCGTTTTTTCCTAGGTTCCCACATCATCAATCAACTCATCACATCCTCAGTCTACTTAATTTTCTCCCTCAAAACAAAACTGAATAATCACATCTGGTTTTAAAGCTTGAGAAAAAGAATTTCAGAAAGTTCTGAGATGGCCCATTATTTGGGGGAACTGTAGACTTTTTTGTAGCCCTGAATCTGTATTGAAGGGATGTCCAGCTGCTATTTTTACTTACACTCATAATTGGAGGAAAAGCTAAATTTTAGTTAGAGGCTCGTGAAAATAAAACGTATTGTTTTCATCCAATTTCATGGATACCTGCCTTAGACCCTGCCTGAAAGAGCTCTTATAGAAAAGATTTTATGATATGGAAACATACCACTGACTGGTACAATTTTAAAAAGCCAGTTTGGTACTATATACAGTAAACTGATTGATTCAAAGCAGACCCAAAGTAGAAAGAGACCTTAGAAGTTATGTATTCTAGCCACTCCATTCCACAACTTGAGGATGCAGAAGTGAAATGATCTGTTCAAACTCACAGCGTTAGATAGATATTGCCAAACTCAACCCAAGCTCTTGACTAGCAGGTCACTGCTGTAATTCAATCAAACTAATCTTGAAATCTAGATATGTAGATATGTAACAGTTTTGCAAGTTTAGAAAGGTAAGTGATCAGTATTTAAAGTCAGCATGGGCTTTCTATGCATGTCACACTAGATTTAACTGATTTTATTTCTTATTACTAGGATTACTAGATTGAAAGTTCAATATAATATTCTTCCAGAGGGTATCTCAACTTTGGCCTGGTGTTTGACAAAGTATCTAAGGATATCCCTATATATATTACTGAGAAATAAGGATTCAGATGACAGTATATTTAGGAGACTTGTGAACAACTGTAGCCTCATAACCAAGTAAAGAGTCAATTGGGTCAATCTAGGTAGAGTGCTCTATTGTGTGCTGCAGGTGTTGGCCCTTATCCCCGACTCATTCAACATTTTTACTAATAGGTTTTTTTATGAGGAATCTAATTGTACATCACAACAGATGACAGGAAGCTCTGGTGGGAGACGGAAATGAATGAATTAGGAGATGTCCACAAGCTGCAATAGTGGGCGGGATAGAGCCAGATGGAATTGAAGAAAGATTTATGTGAAGCCCTAAATTTTGTCTTGAAAATTGCACAGGCACAGGAGGGGAGATACTGACAAGTATGGAAGAGAAGAGGAAGGAGGTATTTCAGCAAGGTTATGAATGATATTCCCTAAAACCTCAGTAACTTAACACAATGGAATTTATTACTAATGGAATTTTAATAAGTGGTGATAGAAGGAGGTACTGATTTCCACACAGTAACTGAGGGACTCAGGCTGATAGAGGTTCTGCCATGATCAAAATATGGCTTTCAATATATTCCTGGAACTCAATTACCAGGGGGCAGATGAGGGAAAATTGAGGAAAAGTTTATGTTGCAGGACTAGAAATGGTATATATCACTTCTACATATATTCCATTTGCTATAATTAAGTTAGTTGAATATATATAGCAGCAAGGGAGGTTAGTAAGTGTAGTTTAGATGTGTGATGAGAAAGAAAGCAAAACATGTTAAATGGACAACTAGGCAGTTTTTGCCTCAGAGCCTTAGGCCAACATGGCTAGAAGGGGTTAGGTATGATAGTCCTATTCTCTTCTGCCCTAGTGCCACAGTTTAAAGGAGAAACAGAATAACTGGAAGGGAAAGAGTATGGTAGTAGTGAGCTGGATTCCAGAATCATAAAGAGTGGTTAAAGGAGCTGGAGCTGCTTGGCCTGGAGAAGAGAAGGACCAGGGATGTGATGTCTGTCTTCAGTCCTCTGAAGAACTGTCACAGGGAAGAAGGAGAAAATGGGGTCTGTATGGTTCCAAGAGGTAGAGCTTGGACTTACAAGTGAAAGCCACAAGATGGTTAAGTTCAGCTAAATCGAAGGAAGAGTTGTCCATGGATGGAATAAGCTGCTTTAGGAGATAGTAAGCTGTTTATCACCAGAGGTGTGCAAAGGCTGGATGAGCTATCTCTCAGGGATCATGTTGAAGTGGAAGTGATTCTTCCATCATGGGCAAAATTGTACTACTTGATCTAAGACTTTTTCCAAGTCTGAGATGCTATATTTCTACATCCTTTCCCTGATATAGTCTCAGCTTTCTTTCTCTGGTTCTAGTCTTTTAAGGGTAATACAAGCTGAAGAGATATGATTTGAAATGCACTTTTATGACAAATAAAAATCAGGACAAAAGGCAATATTAACTCACCATAAAACTATGCAAGAATTGTACTTATAAATTGCAGACTAACAATAAAGTATGTCTTTAACGTAGAACTTCATTGCAAGTTTTAAAATGAAAATACCTAAGTGACTAATCTTTGAGAAATACGGCAATTTTAGGAATATGGCCATATCAAGTAGTTACTGTAGTTTGTAATTGATTCCAGGTATCAGATTGGATATATATTGAATTTAGGCTGGTATTTTCTGGTATACATTGTCCTGTAAAATACAATGACAGCACAAGGCTTATACAAAGCAATATGTTAGATAAATGAGTCCTTACCACATTATCAAAAGAAATTAATCTGGTTGAAGTGAAGTGACACCAGCAAAAGCATCTGAAGTTACATTTTTAGTATGTCAGGGCTTCCTAGGAGCCTAGTTATCATGGAGTACAACCCCTTCAATGTAACTGGTGACACATGAGCATTTAGGGGAGAGGGAGATAACATAGCAGGAAAATCAGGGATACCTTCATGAAAGAGATGACATTTGACTGGGGTCTTAAAAGTGAGTTTAATTTTTCTCAGGCAGTGATAAGAAGACACATTCATTCAATCTCTTATTCTTTTATTAAATTATTCAGTAAACACTTATCTACCAGAGACTTTTTTAAGCTGTAGGGATACAGCTTGTCCTTGTGGCGCTCACATTCTAGACGAGTATGCAGGTAAGAAATATATATATATTTTTAAATTTCCAATGGTAATATATGCTTTGAAGAAAGCAAGATAGGGTAATGGGTAGGAAACCATATCAGGTAGGATTTTATATGTCATTAAAAAGAGCTTGGGGTGGAGTCAAAATGGCAGCATGAGAGGGCATGGAGTTCATATCTCCCCACAACTAGAGCACCTGCTGGATGCTGGTGGGAGACCTCGATGTCCAAGGAGATGGGAAGATCCCCTGAGTGACTGGGTAGGACGTGAGGGGCAGTGAGGAGGGAAAAGGAGTGGAGGCCAGATAGGACCAGTGCCCCTGAGGGGTGGCTGGGAGAGGGGAGGTGTTTCCACACCTGGAGGGACAGTTGGGGGCTCAGAGGATTGAGGGGAGCATGCCTAGCAGTTCTTTTACCAAATAGGGCCCTGGGAAGCCTGCTGCACTCCTGGGCCTGGTCCTCCACCCTCCAGGGCCCCCTCAAGTCACATGGGTCCTAAGTGCATGGGAGGGAGGGAAGAGGGGACAAGAGGAGGAGAGGTGGACAGTGAGGGAGGGTGACCCTCTGGGACCAGAGGATGAGGAGAGGCATGGGGGGCATTTCCCCCACCCACTCAGACCCTGAGAAGCCTGCTGGGGTCCTGGTTTGGTCCTCTGCCTTTACACCCCCCCACTTCATTGGTCCTGTGTGGGGGGAGAAGAAGAGAGGCAGACAGGAATGGGTCCTCTGGGACTGGAGCATCAGGGCAGGTGTGGAGGATGTTTCCCCAACCCACTCAGGCCCTGGGAAGCCTGCTGGACCCCTGTGCCTGGTCCTCTACCCTCTGGGGACCCCTCCAACTGCATGGGTCCTAGGGGCATAAGAGTGAGTGAGGGTGGGAGGGAGGGAGGGTGGGAGGAGGGGGTAAGAGGAGGAAAGGCGGACAGTGGTGGGTTGACCCTCTGGGACTGGAGGATCAAGGGAGGCACAGTGGACATTTCCCCTACCCACTCAGGCCCTGGGGAGCCTGATGGGGTCCTGGGTCGGGTCCTCCACCTTCCAGGGCCCCCTCTGGCTGTCTTGGTTCTGGGCAGGAAAGAAGAGGAGAGGTGGGGAGGGGCTCTTGGTGAATGGAGGATCAGGGGAAGCACCACTGGCATTTCCCTTGCCCAGTTGGGCCTCAGGAAGCTTGTTGGCCTTCCAGGTCTGGTCTCCTGCCTTCTGGGGGCCCTTCTGGCTGTGTGAGTCCTAGAGGCATAGGAGGGAGGGATGGGGGAAGAAGAAGAGAAGCAAATGGGGAGTGACCTTCCAGGATGGGAGGATCGGAGGGAACACTCCTAGTATTTCCCCTGCTCACTGAGGCCCAGGGCACCTGCTGGGGTCCCAGACTTGATCCTCCAACCTCCAAGGCCAGAGACACTCCTGGGCCCCTCCTGCTGTGCTGAACCTAAGATGCCCCCCCAAGCCAAGGTCTTTTCTGGCTTTTTTTTCTCCTCTTTTTTTGCTATTGTGGTTGTTTTACCTTCTGGTTGTTGTTTCATCTATATTTTGATTTTTCTAAAATATCTGTTCGTTTTCTGACCTTATTTTATGTTTTACTCTTTGTCAATATTCAGCTCCTTTTTGTCTTTTTCTTTATTTTTTTGCTGCCCCATGCAGCTTGTGGGATATTGGTTCTTGAGCCAGGGGTTGGGCCTGAGCTCCTGTGGTGAGAGCTCTGAGTCCAAACAACTGGACTAACAGAGAACCTCAAACCCAAGGAAATATTCATCAGAGTGAGGTCTCCCAGAGATCCTGATCTAGGCACAGAGACCCAGCTCTACCTAACAGCTTACAAACTCCAGTGCTGGAAGCATCAGGCCAAACAACCAGTAAGACAGGAACACAATCCCACCCATTAAAAACATGAGATGACAAAAAAACATGTCACAGATGACAGAGCAAGGTAAAAACCTACAAGACCAAATAAATGAAGAGGATATAGACAACCTACCTGAAAAAGAATTCAGAGTAATGATAGTAAAGATGATCCAGGATCTCGGAAATAGAATGGAGGCACAGATTGAGAAAATACAAGAAGTGTTTAACAAAGATCTAGAAGAACTAAAGAACAAACATACAAACAGAGATGAACAACACAGTAACTGAAATGAAAAATACACTAGAAGAAATCAAGAATAGAAAAACTGAGGCAGGAGAAAGAGTAAGTGAGCTGGAAGACAGAATGGTGGAAATAATAATTCTGCTTCTGAGGAGCAGAATAAAGAAAAAAGAAGAAAAAGAATCAAAGGCAATCTCAGAGACCTCTGGGACAACACTAAACGTATCAACATTCAAAATATGGGGGTACCAGGAGAAAAAGAGAAACAGAAGAAGTCTAAGAAAATATTCAAAGAGATTATAGTGGAAAACTTCCCTAACATGGGAAAGGAAATAGCCACCCAATCCAGGAAGCACAAGGAGTCCCATACAGTATACACCCTAGGAGAAACACACCAAGACACATATTAATCAAACTAACAAAAATTAAAGTCAAAGAAAAAAATATTAAAAGCAGCAAGGGAAAAACAACAAATAACATATAAAGGAATCCCCATAAGGTTATCAGCTGAATTTTCAGCAGAAACTATGCAGTCCAGAAGGGAGTGGCAGGATATACTTAAAGTAATGAAAGACAAAAACCTACAAACATAATTACTCATTCAGATTAGACAGAGAAATGAAAAGCGTTACAAACAAGCAAAAGCTAAGAGAATTCAGCACCACAAAAACAATTTTATAACAAATGGTAAAGGAACTTCTCTAGGCGGGAAACACAAGAGAAGAAAAACACCCACAAAAACAAACACAAAACAATTAAGAAAATGGTAATAGGAATATACATATTGATAATAACCTTGAATGTAAATGGATTAAGTACTCCAACCAAAAGGCACAGACTGGCTGAATGAATACAAAAACAGGACCCATATATATGTTGTCTACAAGAGACACACTCCAGACCTAGGCACACATACAGACTGGAAGTGAAGGGCTGGAAAAAGATATTCCATGCCGATGGAATTCAAAAGAAAGCTGGAGCAGCAATACTCATATCAGAAAAAATAGACTTTAAAATAAAGACTGTTACAAGAGATAAGGAAGGACATTTATCAAGGGATAAATGCAAGAAAATATAAAAATTGTAAATATTTATGTACCCAACATAGGAGCACCTCAATACATAAGGCAAATGCTAGCAACCATAAAAGGAGAAATCAACAGTAGCAAAATAATTGTAGGGGACTTAAACTGCCCACTTACACCAATGGACAGATCATCCAAACAGAAAATGAATAAGGAAACACAAGCTTTAAATGACAAAATAGATCAGATAGATTTAATTGATATTTATAGGACATTCCACCCAAAATTGGCCGAATACACTTTCTTCTCAAGTGCACACAGAACATTCTCCAGGATAGATCACATTTTGGGTCACAAATGGAGCCTCAGAAAACTAAAAGCATGTAAAGCATCTTTACTGACCCAACACCATGAGATTAGAAATCAATTACAGGAAAAAAAAATGTAAAAAACAAAAATACATGGAGGCAAAACAGTACACTACTAAATAACCAAGAGATCACTGAAGAAATCAAGAGGAAATCAAAAAATACCAAGAGAAAAATGACACTGAAAATGCGAGGACCCAAAACCTATGGGATGCAGCAAAAGCAGTTCTAAGAGGGAAGTTTATAACAATTCAATCTCATCTCAAGAAGCAAGAAAAATCTCAAACGTAAAGCAATTAGAGAAAGAAGAACAAAGAAAACCCAAAGTCAGTAGAAGGAAAGAAATCATAAAGATCAGGGCAGAAATAAATGAAACAGAAATGAAGAAAACAATAGCAAAGATCGATAAAACTAAAAGTTGGTTCTTTGAGAAGATAAACAAAATTAATAAAACTTAAACCACACTCATTAAGAAAAAAAGGGAGCGGCCACAAATCAACAAAATTAGAAATGAAAAAGGAGAAATCACTACTGACACTGCAGAATTACAAAGGATGATAAGAGACTACTACAAACAACTATATGCCAGTAAAATGGACAACTTTGAAGAAATGTACAAATTATCTGAAATGTACAATTTCCCAAGACTGGACCAGGAAAAATTAGAAAATATAAAGCAATCTATCACAAATAATGAACTTGAAAGTGTAATTAAAGATCTTCCAACAAAAAAAGTCCAGTACCAGTTGGCTTCACCGGCAAATTCTATCAAACATTTAGAGAAGAGCTAAACCTGATCCTTCTCAAACTCTTCCAAAAAATTGTAGAGGGAGGGACACTCCCAAATTTATTCTACGAGGCCACCATTACCCTGATACCAAAACCAGACAAAGATGTCACAAAAAAAGAAAACTACAGGCCAAAATAACTTATGAACATAGATGCAAAAAATCCTCAACAAAATACTAGCAAAGAGAATGCAACAGCACATTAAAGTGATCATACACCATGAACAAGTGGAATTTATCCCAGGAATGCAAGGATTCTTCAAGATATGCAAATCAATCAATGTGATACACCATATTAACTAATTAAGGAATAAAAACCATATGATCTTCTCAATAGATGCAGAATAAGCTTTTGATAAAAATCCACACCCATTTTTAATAAAAATTCTCCAGAGAACAGGCATATATGTAAACTACCTCAACATTATAAAGGCCATATATGACAAACCCACAGCAAACATCATTCGCAATGGTGAAAAATTGAAAGCATTTCCACTGAGATCAAGAACAAGCAAAGGATGTCCACTCTCACCCTTCTTATTGAACACAGTTTTGGAAGTCATGGTCACAGCAGTCAGAGAAGAAAAATAAATAGACAGAATACAAATTAGGAAACAAGAAGTAAAACTGTCACTGTTTGCAGATGACATGATACTATACATAGAAAATGCTAAAGACACCAGAAAACTAGTAGAACTAATCAATGAATTTGGTAAGCTTCCTGGATACAAAATTAATGCACAGAAGTTTCTTGCCTTTCTATACACTAACAACAGAAAATCCGAAAGATAAATAAAGGAAATAATCCCATTTACCAATGCAACAAAAATTGTAAAATATCTAGGAAGAAACCTACCTAAGGAGGCAAAAGCCCTGTACTCAGAAAACAATAAACACTGATGAAAGAAATCAAAGATGACATAAACAGATGGAGAAATATACCATGTTCTTGGATTGGAAGAATCAATATTTTGAAAATCACTATACTACCCAAAGCAATCTACAGATTCAATGCAATCCCTGTTAAATTACCAATGACATTCTTCACAGTATTAGAACAAAAATGTTTACAATTTGTATGAAAACACAAAATACCTCAAATAGTCGCAGTGATCCTGAGAAAGAAAAATTGAGATGGAGGAATCAGGTTCCCCCCAACTTGAAAGTATACTACAAAGCTACAGTAATCAAGACAGTATGGCACTGGAAAAAAAACAGAAATATAGACCAATGGTACATGACGGAAAGCCCAGAGATAAACCATGTGCAGGTGGTCACCTAATTTATGACAAAGCGGCCAGAACATAAAATGGAAAAAAAGACAGCCTCATCAATAAGTAGTGCTGGGAAAACTGGACAGCTACATGGAAATGAATGAAATTAGAACACTACATAACACCAAATACAAAAATAAACTCAAAATGGATTAAAGACCTAAATGTAATACCAGACACTATAAGACTCTCAGAGGAAACATAGGAAAAACACTGTTTGACATAAACCACAGCAAGATATTTTTTGACCCTCTTCCTAGAATAATGAAAATAAAAACCAAAACAAACAAATGGGACCTAATGAAATGTAAAGCTTTCGCACAGCAAAGGAAACCATAAACAAGACGAAAAGGCAACCCTCTAAATGGGAGAAAATATTTGAAAATGAAGCAACATACAAAGGATTAATCTCCAAAATATACATACAGCACATGGAGCTCAATATTAAAGAAAAAAAACAACCCAATTAAAAAATGAGCAGGGAGGGGAGCAAGAAGATGGTGGAACAGTAATATGTGGGGATCACCTTCCTCTTCACAGATACATCAGAAATACATCTACAAGTGGAACTTTTCCTATAGAACACTCACCAAACGCTCACAGAAGACCACAGACCTCCCAAAAGTTTGAGCTGTGTGGATTAAAGGCTTTTGGCACTCCAGCCAGGTGTCAAGGCTGTGTCTCTGAGGTGGGAGAACCAACCTCAGGACACTGGTCCACAAGAGACATCCCAGGTCCACATAATATCAAACGGAGAAAATCTGGCAGAGATCTCCATCTCAATACCAAGACCCAGGTTCACTCAAGGAACAGCAACGAAAAGTGCTGGACACCCTATTCCCAACAAAGAGCAAGACAGGTCTACAGTCCCATCCATTAGAAGAGAGGCTGCCTAAAATCATAATAAGGCTACCAACATCCCCATACACACCACCAAACGTGGACCTGCCCACCAGAAAGACAAGATCCAGCCTCATCCACCAGAACAGAGGCACTAGTCCCCCCAACCAGGAAACCAGCTCAACCCACTGAAACAACCTCAGCCACTGGGGACAGCCACCAAAAACAGAGGGAACTACGAACCTGCAGCCTGCAAAAAGGAGACACCAAACACAGTAAGATAAGCAAAATGAGAAGACAGAAAAACATACAGCAGATGAAGGAGCAAGATAAAAACACACCAGACCTAACAAATGAAGAGGTAATAGGCAGTCTACCTGAAAAAGAATTCAGAATAATGATAGTAAAGATGATTCAAAATCTTGGAAAAAGAATAGACAAATTGCAAGAAATAGTTAACAAGGACATAGAAGAAATAAAGGGGAAGCAAGTAATGATGAGCAACACAATAAATGAAATGAAAAATACTCTAGATGGGATCAATAGCAGAATAACTGAGGCAGAAGGATGGATAAGTGACCTGGAAGATAAAATAGTGGAAATAACTACTGCAGAGCAGAATAAAGAAAAAAGAATGAAAAGAACTGAGGACAGTCTCAAAGACCTCTGGGATAACATTAAACACACCAACATTAGATTTATAGGGGTCCCAGAAGAAGAAGAGAAAAGGAAAGGGACTGAGAAAATATTTGAAGAGATTATAGTTGAAAACTTCCCTAATATAGGAAAGGAAATAGTCAATCAAGTCCAGGAAGCACAGAGAGTCCCAAGCAGGATAAACCCAAGAATAAACACGCCGAGACACACAAAAATCAAACTGTCAAAAATTAAATACAAATAAAACATATTAAAAGCAGCAAGGGAAAAACAACAAATAACACACAAGGGAATCCCCATAAAGTTAACAGCTGATCTTTCAGCAGAAGCTCTACAAGCCAGAAGGGAGTGGCAGGACATATTTAAAGTGATGAAGGAAAAAAAAAAAAACCTACAACCAAGATTACTCTACCCAGCAAGTATCTAATTCAGATTTGATAGAGAAATTAAAAGCTTTAGAGACAAGCAAATGCTGAGAGCTAAGCACCACCAAACCAGCTTTACAAACAAATGCAAAAGGAACTTCTCTAAGCAAGAAACACAAGAGAAGGAAAAGACCTACAAGAACAACCTGAAACAATTAAGTAAATGGTAATAGGAAAACACATATCAATAATTACCTTAAATGTAAATGGATTAAATGCTCCCACTAAAAGACACAAACTGGCTGAATGGATACAAAAACAAGACCCATATATATGCTGTCTACAAGAGATCCATTTCAGACCGAGGGACACATACAGACTGAAAATGAGGGGATGCAAAAAGATATTCCATGCAAATGGAAATCTGAAGAAAGCTGGAGTAGCAATTCTCATATCAGACAACATAGACTTTAAAATAAAAACGATTACAAGAGACAAAGAAGGACACTACATAATGATCAAGGGATCGATCCATGAAGAAGATATAACAATTGTAAATATTTATGCACCCAACATAGGCACACCTCAATACATAAGGCAAATACTAACAGCCATAAAAGTGGAAATTGACAGTAACACAATCATAGTAGGGGACTTTAACACCCCACTGTCACCAAAGGACAGATCATCAAAAATGAAAATAAATAAGGAAACACAAGCTTTAAATGATACATTATACAAGATGGATTTACTTGATATTTATAGGACATTCCATCCAAAAACAACAGAATACACATTTTTCTCAAGTGCCCATGGAACATTCTACAGGATAGATTATATCTTGGGTCACAAATCTAGCCTTGCCAAATTTAAGAAAATTGAAATCGTATCAAGTATCTTTTCTGACCGAAATGCTATGAGACTAGATATCAATTACAGGAAAAGATCTGTAAAAAATACAAACACATGGAGGCAAAACAATACACTACTTAATAACGAAGTGATCACTGAAGAAATCAAAGAGGAAATCAAAAAGTACTTAGAAACAAATGACAATGGAGACACGACGACCCAAAACCTATGGGATACAGCAAAAGCCATTCTAAGAGGGAACTTTATAGCAATACAATCATACCTTAAGAAACAGGAATCATCTCGAATAAACAAATTAACTTTGCACCTAAAGCAATTAGAGAAAGAAGAACAAAAAACCCCCAAATTTAGCAGAAGGAAAGAAATCATAAAGATCAGATCAGAAATAAATGAAAAAGAAATGAAGGAAACAATAGCAAAGATCAATAAAAGTAAAAGCTGGGTCTTTGAGAAGGTAAATCAAATTGATAAACCATTAGCCAGACTTATCAAGAAAAAAAGGGAGAAGACTCAAATCAATAGAATTAGAAATGAAAAAGGAGATGCAACAACTGACACTGCAGAAATACAAAAGATTATTAGAGATTACTACAAGCAACTCTATGCCAATAAAATGGAAAACCTGGAAGAAATGGACAAATTCTTAGAAATGCACAACCTGCCAAGACTGAACCAGGAAGAAATAGAGAATACGAAGAGGCCAATTACAAGCACTGAAATTGAAACTGTGATTAAAAATCTTCCAACAAACAAAACCCCAGGACCAGATGGCTTCACAGGCGAATTCTATAAAACATTTAGAGAAGAACTAACACCTATCCTTTTCAAACTCTTCCAAAAGATAGCAGAGGGAGGAACACTCCCAAACTCATTCTATGAGGCCACCATCACCCTGATACCAGAACCAGACAAAGACGTCACAAAGAAAGAAAACTATAGGCCAATATCACTGATGAACATAGATGCAAAAATCCTAAAAAAAAAAAAAAAAACCTAGCAAACAGAATCCAACAGCACATTAAAAGGATCATACACCATGAGCAAGTGGGGTTTATTCCAGGAATGCAAGGATTCTTCAATATACGTAAATCAATCAACGTGATCCACCATAAAAACAAACTGAAGGAAAAAAAAACATATGATCATCTCAATAGCTGCAAAAAAAGCTTTTGACAAAATTCAACACCCATTTATGATAAAAACCCTGCAGAAAGTAGGCATAGAGGGAACTTTCCTCAACATAATAAAAGCCATATATGACCAACCCACAGCCAGCATTGTTCTCAATGGTGAGAAACTGAAACCATTTCCACTAAGATCAGGAATAAGACAAGTTTGCCAACTCTCACCACTCTTATTCAACCTAGGTTTGGAAGTTCTAGCCACAGCAATCAGTGAAAAAACAGAAATAAAAGGAATCCAAATAGGAAAAGAAGAAGTAAAGCTGTCACTGTTTGCAGATGACATGATACTGTACATAGAGAATACTAAGGATGCTACCAGAAAACTACTAGAGCTAATCAATGAATTTGGTAAAGTTGCAGGATTCAAAATTAAGGCACAGAAATCTCTGGCATTCTTTTTTTTTTTTTTTTTTTTTTTTGTGGTACACGGGCCTCTCACTGTTGTGGCCTCTCCCATTGCGGAGCACAGGCTCCAGATGCACAGGCTCAGCGGCCATGGCTCACGGGCCCAGCTGCTCCACAGTATGTGGGATCCTCCCAGACCGGGGCACGAACCCGTGTCCCCTGCATTGGCAGGCAGATTCTCAACCACTGCGCCACCAGGGAAGCCCTCTGGCATTCTTATACACTAATGATGAAAAATCTGAGAGTGAAATTAAGAAAACACTCCCATTTACCATTGCAACAAAAAGAATAAAATATCTAGGAATAAACCTACCTAAGGAGACAAAAACTTGTATGCAGAAAACTATAAGACACTGATGAAAGAAATTAAAGATGATACAAATAGGTGGAGGAATATACCATGTTCTTGGATTGGAAGAATCAACATTGTGAAAATGACTCTAATACCCAAAGCAATCTACAGATTCAATGCTATCCTTTTCAAATTACCACTGGCATTTTTTACAGAACTAGAACAAAAAATTTCACAATTTGTATGGAAACACAAAAGACCCCGAATAATCAAAGCAATTTTGAGCATGAAAAATGGAGCTGGAGGAATCAGGCTCCCTGACTTCAGACTGTACTACAAGGCCACAGTAATCAAGACAGTATGGTACTGGCACAAAAACAGAAATATAGATCAATGGAACAGGATAGAAAGCCCAGAGATAACCCAACACACATATGGTCACCTTACTTTGATAAAGGAGGGAAGGAAACACAGTGGAGAAAAGACAGCCTCTTCAATAAGTGGTCCTGGGAAAACTGGACAGGTACATTTAAAAGTATGAAATTAGAACACTCCCTAATACCACACACAAAAATAAACTCAAAATGGGTTAAAGACCTAAATGTAAGTCCAGACACTATCAAACTCTTAGAGGAAAACATAGGCAGAACACTCTATGACATAAATCACAGCAAGATCCTTTTTGACCCGTCTCCTAGAGAAATGGAAATAAAAACAAAAATAAACAAATGGGATCTAATGAAACTGAAAATCTTTTGCACAGCAAAGGATACCATAAACAAGACCAAAAGACAACCCTTGGAATGGGAGAAAATATTTGCAAATTAAGCAACTGACAAAGGATTAATACCCTAAATTTATAAGCAACTCAATAACAAAAAAACAAACAATCCAATCCAAAAACAGGCAGAAGAACTAAATAGACATTTCTCCAAAGAAGATATACAGATTGCTAACAAACACATGAAATAATGCTCAACATCATTAATCATTAGAGAAATGCAAATCAAAACTACAATCAGATATCATCTCACACCGGTCAGATTGGCATCATCAAAAACTTTAGAAACAATGAAAGCTGGAGAGGGTGTGGAGAAAAGGGAACCCTCTTCCACTGCTGGTGGGAATGTGATACAGCCACTATGGAGAACAGTATGGAGGTTCCTTAATAAACTAAAAATTGAACTACCATCCGACCCAGCAATCCCACTACTGGGCATATACCCTGAGAAAACCATAATTCAAAAAGAGTCATGTACCAAAATGTTCATTGCAGCTCTATTTACAATAGCCAGGACATGGAAGCAACCTAAGTGTCCATCAACAGATGAATGTATAAAGAAGATGTGGCACATATATACAATGGAATATTACTCAGCCATAAAAAGAAATGAAACTGTGTTATTTATAATGAGGTGGATGGACCTGGAATCTGTCATACAGAGTGAAGTATGTCTGAAGGAGAAAAACAAATACTGTATGCTAACACATATATATGGACTCTAAGGGGAAAAAATGTCATGAAGAGATTACTGGTAGGAGGGGAATAAAACAGACTTACTAGAGCATGGACTTGAGGATATGGGGGGGGGAGTGTAAGCTGTGACGATGTGAGAGAGTGGCATGGACATATATACACTATCAAATGTAAATTAGATAGCTAGTGGGAAGCTGCCACATAGCACAGGGAGATCACCTCTGTGCTTTGTGACCACCTAGAGGGGTGGGATAGGGAGGGTGGGAGAGAGGGTGATGCAAGACGGAAGAGATATGGGACCATATGTATATGTATAACTGATTCACTTTGTTGTAAAGGAAAAACTAACACACTATTGTAAAACAGTTATACTCCAATAAAGATGTTTAAAAAAAAACTACAAATAGAACTACCATATGACCCCACAATCCCACTACTAGGCACATACCCTGAGAAAACCATAATTCAAAAAGAGTCATGTACCAAAATGTTTATTGCAGCTCTGTTTATGATATCCAGGACATGGAAGCAACCTAAGTGTCCATCAACAGATGAATGGATAAAGAAGATATGGCACATATATACAATGGAACATTACTCAGCCATAAAAAGAAATGAAACTGAGTTATTTGTAATGAGGTGGATAGACCTGGAGTCTGTCATACAGAGTGAAGTAAGTCAGAAGGATAAAAACAAATACTGTATGCTAACACATAAATATGGAATCTAAAAAAAAAAAAAATGTCATGAAGAGATTAGTGGTAGGATGGGAATAAAACACAGACCTACTAGAGCATGGACTTGAGGATATGGGGAGAAGTGTAAACTGTGACGATACGAGAGAGTGGCAGGGACATATACACATTACCAAATGTAAATTAGATAGCTAGTGGGAAGCTGCCGTATAGCACAGGGAGTTCCCCTCTGTGCTTTGTGACCACCTAGAGGGGTGGGATAGGGAGGGTGGGAGGGAGGGTGATGCAAGAGGGAAGAGATATTGGAACATATGTATATGTATAACTGATTCACTTTGTTGTAAAGGAGAAACTAACACACTATTGTAAAACAGTTATGCTCAAAAAAGATGTTAAAAAAATGGGCAGGGCTTCCCTGATGGTGCAGTGGTGAAGAATCCACCTCCCAATGCAAGGGAAATGGGTTCAAGCCCTGGCCCAGGAAGACCCAACATGCCACGGAGCAACTAAACCCATGTGCCACAACTACTGAGCCTGCACTCTAAAGCCCATGCTCTTCAACAAGAGAATCCACCAAAATGAGCCACCTGTGCACCACAAAGTAGAGTAGCCCCCACTTGCCACAACTAGAGAAAAGCCCTCACACAGCTGCAAAGACCCAATGCAGACATAAAGAAATAAACTAATTAATTAATAAAAATAAATTTAAAAAATAAAAAATGGGCAGAACACCTAAATAGTCATTTTGCCAAAGAAGACATACAGATGGCCAACAAACACACGAAAAGATGCTCAACATCACTATTAGAGAAATACAAATCAAAACTACAATGATGTATCACCTCACACCAGTCAGAATGGCCATCACCAAAAACTTGACAAACAATAAATGCTGGAGAGGGTGTGGAGAATAGGGAACACTTTTGTCCTGTTGGTTGGAATATAAATTGATACAGCCACTATGGAGAACTGTATGGACGTTCCTTAAAAAACTCGAACTACCATATGACCCAGAAATCCTACTACTTGCATATGCCCTTAAAAAACCATAATTCAAAAGGACACATGTACCCCAGTGTTCATTGCAGCACTATTTACAATAGTCAGGACAAGGAAGCAACCTAAATGTCCATCAACAGATGAATGGATAAAGAAGATGTATGGATGTAATGGATTATTACTCTGCCATGAAAAGGAACAAAATTTGGTCATTTGTAGAGATGTGGATGGAACTAGAGTCTGTCATACAGAGTGAAGTAAGCCAGAAGGAGAAAAATAAATTTTGTATATTAAAGCATATATGTGAGATGCAACAGGGAAGAGATATGGGAACATATGTATATGTATAACTGATTCATTTTGTTGTAAAGCAGAAACTAACACACCATTGTAAAGCAATTATACTCCAATAGAGATGTTTAAAAAAAGAATATAAATAAATAAATAAATAAATAAAGCATATATCTGGAATCTAGAGAAATCATACAGATGAGCATATTTATAGGGCAGGAATAGCAACTTAGACATAGAGAACAGACATTTGAATATGGGTGGGGGAGAAGTGGAGGGTGGGACTAATTGTGAGATTAGGATTGATATATATACACTGCCATGTGTAAAATAGATAGCTAATAGGAACATTTTATAAAGCACAGGAAGCTCAGCTCAGTGATCTCTGATAACCTAGATGGGTGGGATGGGGGTGGGTGTGAGGGGGGTCTAAGAGGGAAGAGATATATGTATACATATAACTTATTCACTTCATTGTACAACAGAAATTTAACACAATACTGTAAAGCAATTATACACCAAAATTAAAATAAAATAAATAAATAAAATGAAGCAGAGGAAAAAAATGATAGAAAAAATAAAATAAAAGGAAAAATTGATAAATTAAAAAAAAAGAGCTTGGTGGAATCTAAAAAAACCAAAATGGTTCTGAAGAACTTAGGAGCAGGACAGGAATAAAGATGCAGATGTAGAGAATGGACTTGAGGACATGGAGAGGGGGAAGGGTAATCTGGGACGAAGTGAGAGTGGCATGGACACATATATACTACCAAATGTAAAATAGATAGCTAGTGGGAACAAGCTGCATAGCAGAGGGAGGTCAACTCGGTGCTTTGTGTCCACCTAGAGGGGTGGGCTAGGGAGGGTGGGAGGGAGATGCAAGAGGGAGGAGATATGGGGATAAATGTATATGTATAGCTGATTCACTTTGTTATACAGCAGAAACTAACACACAATTGTAAAGCAATTATACTCCAATAAAGATGTTTAAAAAAATAGAGCTTGGATATTACTTTAATTAATATAGAAAGCAATTGGAGGGTTTTAGGAAATATTACCCTTGATGTTATTTGGAAAATATGTTGAGAGTAGATAACAGTGGAAGCAGAGGGACCAATTAGGATACTGAAGTAGTAGACCAGAGAGATGGTAGAGCAGATGGAGAGAAGTATTCAGACTCATTATATGGTTTGGAAGTAGACATAATAGGACAGACTGGTGGGTAGAAATAAGAAGGAACACTTATTTCAGCACCTACTTTTTAACCTAATCTATAAACAACCCTGTAAGGAAGGTGGAATTACCCCCACTAAAGGATTTTCAGTAGGGAAGTGATATGCTCTAACTTACATTGCTTGAAAATCCTTTTGGTTTCATTATCTCAACATCCATAAAAATCTCTGCAGTAGGTAGGGTGAGGACTGTTCCCTCCTCACCCCCTGCCATTTTACAGGTAGGGAACCTAAGACTTAAATATCTGATCCTGATTTGTAACTCTTATCATTGATTTTGAATACAGGAACCGTGTTCACTCCAGCTGTTGGAATTACCCCTCAGATCCTCAAGAGGTAGGTGTAACCCATTTTCTGATTGTTGTAGCTCTCCAGGATATGTTATCCATAACACAATGAGATCACACACTGAGATCATAATCCCAAGGGCCAACACAGAAAATACTCTCAAACACCTGTGTTTGGTTTCTTTCAAGGTATATAGGGTTTATCTAGGAAAAGACCAGTTTAACTTACGTGAGCTAGGGCATGGAAATATATGTGAATGAGGAGAAACATAAGTACCAGAGCTATCTAAGTCCCTAGGGCTCCCACAGTGCCCTGTGCTCCCCTCTCTCAAGGTACTGATCACACTATTTGGTTCTCTTCTGTTTCCTAGACGCCTTGCCCCACGGAAAGATAAGTCCTCACATAGGACATAACTCAGTAAATATTTGTTGATGGCATGCATAAAAATTACAAAAGAATCTTGAAATTTAACCTTCCCCTTCTGCTTTGTAGAATATTATTTACACTAGCATAATTTGGGTCATATGAACTTTGCAAATTTGGCCATTCAGTGTTCTACCTCAATACTACAGCTGTTTCTTCAACTTCCCAACTTGGTACCAAAATGTGAGATATATTGTTTTTCTACTAACCAGCATTGCCTTGCTGGAGTAGTCTAGTTATGAGATGTAATACCAGCTGAGTCAACTCACTTTCCTCTTGTTCTTGCCTACCCCCATCAAAACACTCATTAGCTTGTACTATAATTATTTGTTTACTTGGCATTTTCTCACTTGACTAATATTTCCCACTCTCTTTAAGATCTATGATCATGCCATTCATGTGCACAATTTGAGAGACCCCATAGCCTGGAGCAGATAAGTCACTAGTGTCTGCTGAACACTCTGCCACTCTCTGCTGAGATACATCTTCTCTTAACATTCATCTTTATTTCCTACAGTGTCTTCACTTTTTCTCCTCACACTGACTTCACATATGATTTGATATCCTCTACAATGGGCAGACATACTTCCTCCTTTTATTGACAAACTTCAAAGAGAAGCCCCAACTTGATGTCTCTATTTCCAACCACTTGTGCTCTTTCTGTTATACAATCTAGTTTCAAACTCCACTAATCTAATGAATTCTTGAAGATTGTATTTAAAAACTTCTTGTCAAGTTCAGTGTCCTTTTCTGATATTCTTTCTCTTCAAGGCATTTGTAATATTTGAGAGAGGGGATAACCCTTGTTCTTCAAAATCTCCTCCCTTATAAAATGTAAAATATGTTAGTAACTCTTAGCTACACAGGATGGTTTGTTATGAGGCTTAAATGAAATCATATATATGCACAGGCTCTGATAACACAGGTGCTGTGCCTTTAACATTTGGAGAGCTTGGATCAAGAATAGAAATGGAGGTCCATATATCATATGTCTAAATATTTACAGGTTATTAATCAAGTTGACTAACTGTTAAATAAAATGTTAATCCCCTACTTTGAAAAATACATCTTAATAACAACTTTGAAGCCCAGATTTGAATGTAGAATTCTTGCACTTCTGATAGTTCCATGCCAAAATGTGCTGGCCTGTGGGAGATCTATCTCTCAGCCTTCCGTACATCCTTTTTATCTTCACATGATTGACTCTTCCCTATACTGAGAAGGGCCTTGCATGTGCACGTGTGGTCCCCTGGAATGTGGTCTGAAAAAGGAGGTGTCTCTTGGTGGGCATGTCCCCTTGGCCTTGTAGACTATTCACTCTGTGGGGAAGATTGTACCTAGAGGAAGGCTAGAACAGGGCCTCAAAATGTGGGTGGCATTGCCTGGCCCATTATAGATATTAAATAAATGGTAGCTAATATGAACATAGTTATTTCTTTCTTGCTATCAATGGTGAATTTTATTTTTAATTCACTTTATTTATTAATGTGTTTTGGCTGCAAGAAGTAGAAAACAGACACTAAGAAGTTAAATTAAGAACCACTATTGCTTTGTATAAATCTAAGTAGAGAGGATGGCTTCAGAGTTGGCTTTATCCAGTCTTAGGTACTTTTCTTAAATAAATAAATGTAAATAAGTTTGATAATGATTAGTTATTTAAATTCAATATACCCCAAATCTTATTAACCATCTTTCATCTGAATCTACATTACACCCACTTTTTCCCATTCTTGCCAGTAGCAGCACCAGTGACCCAGTCACTTAAACTAGAAACTTTGGAGTCTTTTTGGAATCTTTTGTTTCTCCATATGTTCCTTAGCTGTACACTCTCTGTATGCGGACACACTCTTCAATTTGGATTTTCTCATAGTGGCAAAATGTTTATAGCACTTCCCAGCACACACTGAGATGTCCAGAAAAAGAGAGAGTATAATCATTACTGGAATTATTTTTTCCTTTCCTAAAAATCTCCAGTAAACCTATCCTTACATTTCATTGGCCTGAGTTGGCTCACATCTTCATTCCTGAGCCAGCCACAGGCTAGGAGAATGGTATAGGTTTACTGGTTTAGGCCTAGGTCTCTGAATCAACTATTGTGGCAAGGTGATAAGACCCACAGACTAGTCTATACCATCCCTTGTGCTGAAGTTGATGTTGGGGTGGGAGCTGAGGTTGGGTTGGCTCCATCTGAGGCCCAGGAGTGCTTGGGGTAAGAGATGGGTACTGAAAGAACATCAGGTGTGTAGAAAGAGGAGAAAAGATATTAGGTAGGCACCAATAATGTCTATTACAGGTCCTTTGATCCAGAGAAAAACTTTTGGATAGGATGGGTTTTCTAGAGATCTGTATCTTGGACAGAAATCAAAGATCAGTTGTTTTTGTTACAGGTTAGTGTATGTGGTGCATGTGTGTGATGATGATTTTGTACTCAAGTTTGGAAACTCTCCTTATACTCAGCCTATTCTAAATGACATTGAAGTTTAGAAAATTTTGTCATATTGCATTTGCTTAAAGTCTCCAGTGGCTCCCCAGTGCTTGACAGAATAATGTTCTAAACACTCAATTTGGCATTCACAGTCCCAACCTATCATCAATGTCCTGCTGTTAGCCATCATCATTATCATTATTATCATCAAAATCTTGATGTGTTTTGTATAACTTGTATAACTGTGTTAGCTAGCTTACATAAATTACCTAATTTATTTAATTTTATTTTTTAACATCTTTTTTGGAGTATAATTGCTTTACAATGGTGTGTTAGTTTCTGCTTTATAACAAAGTGGATCAGTTATACATATACATATGTTCCCATATCTCTTCCCTCTTGCATCTCCGTCCCTCCCACCCTCCCTATCCCACCCCTCTAGGTGGTCACAAAGCACCAAGCTGACCTCACTGTGCTATGCACCTGCTTCCCATTAATTTTAATCTTCATTATGCACAAATGATTCCCATTTTTATAAATGAAAGAAAGGAGATTCATAGGTTACATAACTTGTCCAAAGTTGTAGGGGCTTTAACTACCATGTTATTTGGTCTTCCTGCCTTATGCAAGCCACTGTCCCCTAAAACAAAGCTGGATTTATTTAATCCTTGGAAGTTTCCAGATACATTTCTATTTCTAAAGTTCAATTATGGCAATCCTTTCTCCTAGAATGCCCTCCTCAGCTCAATCCAAAATGTCCACGATGTGAAGATACAATTCCTTCAGAAAGATCATCTTCCTGACCTAATGCACACACGTGCACACACACACACACAGACACACAGACACACAGACACACACACACCCTCTGGGAAGGTTTCCTTGCCACCCATCCACTTGTAATTACTTGTTCAATGTCTTGTCTTCTCTTGCCAGATTATATCTTCCACCAGGAAAGAGATCAAGTCTGTCTTTTTGACTGCTGTGTCTGTCATGTGTACACGTAGTAGGCACTCCACAAATATTTGTGGAATGAGTGAATTTTTTAATATCTTTATTGGAGTATAATTGCTTTACAATGGTGTGCTAGTTTCTGATTTAATACAAAGTGAATCAGTTATACATATACATATGTTCCCATATCTCTTCCCTCTTGCATCTCCCTCCCTCCCACCCTCCCTATCCCACCCCTCTATGTGGTCACAAAGCATCGAGCTGTTCTCCCTATGCCATGTGGCTGCTTCCCACTAGCTATCTATTTCACGTTTGGTAGTGTATATATGTCCATGCCACTCTCTCACTTTGTCACATATTACCTTTCACCCTCCTCATATCCTCAAGTCCATTCTCTTGTAGGTCTGTGTCTTTATTCCCATCTTACCCCTAGGTTCTTCATGACCTTTTTTGTTCTCCTTAGATTCCATATATGTGTGTTAGCATATGGTATACTTTTTTCTCTTTCTGACTTATTTCACTCTGTATGACAGACTCTAGGTCCATCCAGTTCACTACAAATAATTCAATTTCATTTCTTTTTATGGCTGAGTAATATTCCATTGTATATATGTGCCACATCTTCTTTATCCATTCATCTGTTGATGGACACTTAGGTTGCTACCATCTCCTGGCTATTGTAAATAGAGCTGCAATGAACATTTTGGTACATGACTCTTTTTGAATTATGGTTTTCTCAGGTTATATGCCCAGGAGTGGGATGACTGGGTCATATGGTAGTTCTATTTGTAGTTTTTTAAGGAAACTCTATACTGTTTTCCATAGTGGCTGTATCAATTTACATTCCCACCAGCAGTACAAGAGTGTTCCTTCCCTTTTCTCCACACCCTCTCCAGCATTCATTGTTTCTAGATTTTTTGATGATGGCCATTCTGGCTGGTGTGAGATGATATCACATTGTAGTTTTGATTTGCATGTCTCTAATGATTAAAGGAATTAGTCAATTTTGACTGTCAAGTTATGGGTACAGTATACTCTGCCTGTAAAACTAGTAGAAGATTGCTTAAAGATGTGGGGCTCCTGGTCTTCTAAATATTTCTTGTCACTACAGAATAGTTTAACTCCATATACTTTCCTCCAAAATTATCCCCACCATATTGAATCTTAGATTGTTTCCTTTGGAATCTGGTTTGGTGCCTAATCTCAGCTCTTCTCTTGATTCTTCTCTCACCCAGCTGGCTAAGATTGTCATGCTATATATCATCTCTTGGTATCTGACCAGATTCAGTTTGCTTATTCTTTCCTGCCTCACTCCTCTTGTCAAGTCCTTGAGCTTCACAGAGCCCCATTATTCTATGTACCCTAAGAACTTCACATGGCTTGGGTCAGTGTGAATGGAGGGGACAAATGCTCTGAGCTTAATGTCAGCTTTTAAATAAGGAATATGATACATATCAGTCTGAAATTTGTACTTATATTTCAAGACATTTTCAGATCTCAAATTTCACAAAATTACCTCAGTATATTACCATAGACCTTAGATTACATTACAGTTGAAATTTGAGGTAGGGGTCCACAGGATATCAGGAAGATAGCAGAATAGTATTCCACCATCTTCCCCCCACAGAACATTGATTTTGATCTCTCCTAGCTGAGAGTATCTTTGTGGAAACCCAAGGTTTCATTTGAGATGTTCCAGAACACCGTTGGAACAAAAATTCCAAGGATAGATGCTTTGAAGAGGGCAAAAGAACTATTTCACTTTAACTACAACACTCTTCCCCAAAGGTAGCACAGTTCAGTTCTAAGATAGACATCATCAGTCCATTATTTCTCCCATGGGGGAAAGTATAGCATGGTAAGTGAGTGCCTGGCTTCCCCTGCCATGTGAGGTGTTGCCCAAGAGCCCACTTATTTTTCCTCTCATGCAAAATAATGAGGTGATAAGCATGGCCAATGGGTTGAGAGACCATGGGAGAACAGCAAAGAAGGCTCAGAACTTATCAAAGTGCTGTGGATCCTTCCAACTGCCTCATGGACTCCATCAGGAAGCCCACACATGAGCTGTTTGGGACACCTCACCTGTGGACACAACCAACTAGTCCTAATGTTCTGTACATCTCATGCACTCCCTGTGACTGGCTCCTTGTGTGCAACCCTGAAGACATTAAATGCAAGCTGTTGCAAATGGCTCACAAGCATACACAGAAAACCAGCTTGATTCTGTGGGATTGGGAGAAGGCAGACAAACTTGAACAGTTCAGCCCATCACCTTATGGAAAACAAACAAGAGATTCTCAGCATTCAACCTGGCTTTGCATAATCAAAAGAAGACATACAATATTAAGAATTACTCTCCAAGAGGAAATAAGAGGTGTGGAGCAGGCACATCCATAGAATATGTCTCAGAGACTCTCAGAATCACTAGCCAGGCTGATTGGTGAAGCTTTACTTTCTTAAAGTCAGTCAGTAAAGACTGGAGGATGTGACTGCTACTACAGATGCAAATACAGAAACACAAACCTGCATGGAACATTAAAAAAATAAGGAAACATGATTCTATGAATGGAACATAATAATTTTCCAGTAACTGACCCCAAAGGAATGGAGATCTACAAATTGCCCAACAAAGAATTCAAAACAATTACTTTAAGGTAGCTCAAATAGCTACAACAAAACAGTTAAATAACTCATTGAATTTGGGAAAATAATACATGAACAAAATGATAAGTTCAGCAAAAAGTAGACATCATAAAAAGAACCCATATAGAAATTGTGGAGCTAAATAATACAATGAATGAAATGAAAAATGCCATAGAGAGCATCCAGAACAGACTTGATTAAGCAGAAGAAAGAATCTATGAACTACAGCAGAGTTCATTTAAAATTATCCAGTCAGAGGAGAAAAAAGAATGAATAATACTTATGGGATTAATGGAACAACATCATAAAAACTAACACATGTATTATGGCTCTTCCAGAAGGAGAACAGACAAAGCATGTAAGCATAAAACTTATTTAAAGAAATAATGGCTGAAAACTTCCCATATCTGAGGAGAGATATGGGACAACATCAGAAAAGTAATATATGTGTTATGGGACTTCCAGAAGGAGAAGAGACAAAGAGAGAGAGCTTAAAGATTATTTAAAGAAATAATGGCTAAAATTTTCCCAAATCTGAGGAGAGATATGGACATCTAGTTACATAAAACTCAGAGATACCTAAACAGGTTCAACCCAAAGATGACTTATCTGAGACACATTATAATCAAATAATCAAAAATTAAAAGAAAAGGTAATTCTGAAATCACAAAAAGCAAAGAGACTTGTCGCATACAACAAATATTTGTGGAATGAGTGAATTTTGACTGTCAAGTTACGGTTCAGTGTACTATGCCTTTAAAACTAGTGGAAGATTGCTTAAAGATGTGGTTTACTCCTATAAGGTTATCTGTGATTTCTCAGAAGAAATCTTGTGGGCAAGTAGAGAGTGGTATAATGTATTCAAATATCTAAAGAAAAAATAAATGCAAAATAAGAATATTTTAATGGGCAAAGTTATCCTCCATAAATGAAGGAAAAATAACTTTTCCCAGATAAATAAAAGCTGAGAGACTGCTACACCACTAAGCCTGTCTTACTAGAAATGCCAAAGGGACTTCAAGCTGAATTGAGAAGATGCTAATTAGTAACAAGAAAATATATGGAAGTAAAAAAAAAAACCTCACTATTAAAATAAGTGTATAGTCAAATTCAGACTATTCTAATACTGTAAGGGTGGTGTGTAAATCACTTTAACTTCTAGGATAAAGGTTAAAATACAAAATATTAGAAATAGGCAAGCTATAATAATTTGTTAATGGAAACACAATAAAAAAATGTACATTGTGGGCTTCCCTGGTGGCACAGTGGTTGAGAGTCTGCCTGCCAATGCAGGGGACATGGGTTTGTGCCCCGGTCCGGGAAGATCCCATATGCCATGGAGTGGCTAGGTTCGTGAGCCATGGCCACTGAGCTTGTGCATCCAGAGCCTGTGCTCTACAACAGGAGAGGCCACAACAGTGAGAAGACTGCGTACGGCAAAAAAAAAAAAAAAAAAAAAAAAAAGTACATAGTGACATCAAAAATGAACAAAATATGGGTGGAAGAAAGTAAAAGTTTAGTTTCAGTCTGCTATCAAAATTAAATTATCAACCTAACTAGACTGTTATAAGGTATTTTATGTAAGCCTCATGGGAACCACAAAGAAAAAAACCTGTAGTAGATACAAAAAAAGAAAAAGAGAAGTAAATCAAAGCATGATATTACCAAAAATAATCAAATTACAAAGGAAGACAATAAGATGCACCCAATATCAGAGGACCTAAGTATTTAAAGCAAATATTAACAGAAATAAAGGGAGAAAAAGATGGCGATAAAATAATAGTAGGGGACACCCATACCCCACTTTCAAAAATGCATAGATCATGCAGAGAGAAAATCAACAAAGAAACACTGGACTTGAACTGCAGATTAAATCAATAGACATATATAAAACATTCCATCCAGTGACAGCATACACACTCTTCTCAACTGCACACAGAACATTCTCAAGGATGCATCATATCTTATGACCAAAAATACGTCTTAACAAATTTAACACTGAAATCATATCAAGTATCTTTTTTGTGACCACAATGTTATGAAAGTAGAAGTCAGTAAAATGAAAGAAATTAAAACATCCACAAATATTTGAACTTAAATAATACACTCCTGAACAACCAGGGCTTCAAAGAAGAAATCTAAAGAGAAATTCAAAAAATCTTGAGACAGGAGAGAAGATGGAGGGAGAGGAAGATGCAGAGATCACCTTCCTCCACACAGATACATCAGAAATACATCTACACGTGGAACTGTTCCTATAGAACACCCACTGAACGTTGTCAAAAGACCTCAGACATCCCAAAAGGCAAGAAATTCCCAACGTACCTGGGTAGGGCAAAAGAAAAAAGAATAAAGAGAAACAAAAGAATAGGGATGGGACCTGCACCAGTGGGAGGGAGCTGTGAAGGAGGAAAGGTTTCCACACACTAGAAGCCCCTTCACAGGCGGAGACTGCAGGTGGCACAGGGGGAAGCTTCAGAGCCATGGAGGAGAGCACAGTAACAGGGTGCAGAGGGCAAAGATGAGAGATTGGTGGGGGCTGTCAGCTGAGGCTCAGACTTCAGTTGGATGCCGGGAGAGGACTGTGGTTGGCTACTTGAACACAGCCTGAAGTAGTTAGTGCACCACTGCTATCAGGGAGGGAGTCCGGGAGAAGTCTGGAGCTGCTGAAGAGGCAAGAGACATTTTCCTCCCTCTTTGCTTCCTGGTGCTCGAGGAGAGGGGATTAAGCACGCCACTTAAAGGAGCTCCAGAGACGGGCACAGAGATGCTGAAGAGACAATAGACATTTTCTTGCCTCTTTGTTTCCTGGTGCATGAGGAGAGGGGAGTAAGCACGCCACTTAAAGTAGCTCCAGAAACTAGTGTGAACCGTGGCTATCAGCATGGAAAACAGTTTCGGGCATGAGATGCTAAGGCTGTTGCTGCCACCAAAAAGAAGCCTGTGTGTGAGCACAGGTCACTCTCCACACCTCCCCTCTCAGGAGCCTGTACAACCTGTCACTGCCAGGGTCCCAGGATCCAGGGACAACTTCACCGGGAGAACACAGGGCTTGCCTCAGGCTGGTGGACCGTCATGCCAGCCTCTGCCACGGCAGGCTTACCCTGCATACATACCCATCCCTCCCCTCGGCCTGACTGAGCCAGAGCCCCCAAATCAGCTGCTACTTTAATCTCGTCCTGTCTGAGCAAAGAGCAGATGCCCTCAGGCGACCTACACGCAGAGGTGGGGCCAAATCCAAAGCTGAACCCCAGGAGCTGTGTGAACAAAGAAGAGAAAGGGAAATCTCTCCCAGCATCCTCAGAAACAGTGGATTAAAGTGCCACAAACAACTTGATGTACCCTGCATCTGTGGAATACCTGAATAGAAAACAAATCATCCCAAATTGAGGAGGTGGACTTTGGGAGCAATATATATTTTTTCCCCTATTTCTCTTTTTGCGAGTGTGTATGTGTATGCTTCTGTGTGAGAATTTGTCTGTATAGTGTTGCTTTCACAATTTGTCCAACTGTTCTGACTGTGCCTTTTTTTAATTTTTAAAATTTTTCTTCTTAATAATTATTTTTTATTATAATAATTTATTTTATTGTATCCTACTTTATTTTATCCTCTTTCTTTCTTTCTTTCTTTCTTTCTTTCTTTCTTTCTTTCTTTCTTTCTTTCTTTCTTTCTTTCTTTCTTTCTTTCTTTCTTTCTTTCTTTCGATATTTTCTCCCTTTTATTCTGAGCCGTGTGGATTAAAGGCTCTTGCTGCTCCAGCCAGTTGTCAGGGCTGTGCCTCTGAGGTGGGAGAACCAACTTCAGGACACTGGACCACAAGAGACCTCCCAGCTCTACGTAATATCAAATGGCAAAAGTCTCCCAGAGATCTCCATCTCAACACCAAGACCCAGCTTCACTCAACGACCAGAAAGCTACAGTGCTGGACACCCTATGACAAACAAAGAGCAAGACAGGACCACAGCACCATACATTAGCAGAGATGCTGCCTAAAATCATAATAAGGCCACAGACACCCCAAAACACACCACCAGATGTGGACTTGCCCACCAGAAAGAAAAGATCCAGCCTTACCCACCAAAATACAGGCATTACTCCCCTCAACCAGGAAACCTACTCAACGCACTGAACCAACCTTAGACACTGGGAACAGACACCAAAAACAACGGAAACTACGAAACTGCAGACTGCGTAAATGAGATACCAAACACAGTAAGATAAGCAAAATGAAAAGACAGAAAAACACACAGCAGATGAAGGAGCAAGGTAAAAACCCAGCAGACCTAACAAATGAACAGGAAATAAGCAGTCTACAAGTAAAAGAATTCAGAATAATGATAGTAAAGATGATTCAAAATCTGGAAATAGAATAGATAAAATGCAAGAAATATTTAACAAGGACATAGAAGAACTAAAGAGGAAGCAAGCAACAATGAACAACACAGTAAATGAAATTTAAAATTCTCTAGATGGGAGCAATAGCAGAATAAAAGAGGCAGAAGAACAGATAAGTGACCTGGAAGATAAAATAGTGGAAAGAACTACTGCAGAGCAGAATAAATAGAAAAGAATGAAAAGAATTTAGGACAGTCTCAGAGACCCCTGGGACAACATTAAATGCACCAACATTCGAATTATAGGGGTGCCAGAAGAAGAAGAGAAAAAGAAAGGGACTGAGAAAATATTTGAAGAGATTATAGTTGTAAACTTCCCTAATATAGGAAAGGAAATAGTCAATCAAGTCCAGGAAGCACAGAGAGTCCCATACAGGAAAAACCCAAGGAGAAACATGCCAAGACACATAATAATCAAACTGTCAAAAATTAAATACAAAGAAAACATATTAAAAGCAGCAAGGGAAAAACAACAAATAACACACAAGGGAATCCCCATAAGGCTAACATCTGATCTTTCAGCAGAAACTCTACAAGCCAAAAGGGAGTGGCAGGACAAATTTGAAGTGATGAAGAAAAAAACCCTACAACTACGGCTTCCCTGGTGGCGCAGTGGTTGAGAATCTGCCTGCCGATGCAGGGAACACGGTTTCGTGCCCCGGTCCGGGAAGATCCCACATGCCACGGAGCGGCTGGGCCCGTGAGCCATGGCCGCTGGGCCTGCGTGTCCGGAGCCTGTGCTCCGCAATGCGAGAGGCCACAACAGTGAGAGGCCCGTGTACCACAAAAAAAAAAAAAAAAAAAAAAAAAAAACCAACCTACAACTAAGATTACTCTACCCAGCAAGGATCTCATTCAGATTTGATGGAGAAATTAAAACCTTTACAGACAAGCAAAAGCTGAGAGAGTTCAGCACCACCAAACCAGCTTTACAAACAAATGTGAAAAGAAATTCTCAAGGCAAGAAACACAAGAGAAGGAAACGACCTACAAGAACAAACCTGAAACAATTAAGTAAATGGTAATGGGAACATACATATTGATACTTACCTTAAATGTAAATGGATTAAACGCTTCCACCAAAAGACACAGACCGGCTGAATGGATACAAAAAAAAAGACCCATATATATGCTGTCTACAAGAGACCGACTTCAGACCTAGGGACACATACAGACTGAAAGTGAGGGGATGGAAAAATTATTCCATGCAAATGGAAATCAGAAGAAAGCTGGAGTAGAAATTCTCATATCAGAAAAATAGACTTTAAAATAAAAACTATTACAAGAGACAAAGAAGGTCACTACATAATGATTAAGGGATCAATCCAAGAAGAAGATATAACAGTTGTAAATATTTATGCACCCAAAATAGGTGCACCTGAATACATAAGGCAAATACTACCAGCCATAAAAGGGGAAATTGACAGTAACACAATCATAGTAGGGGACATTAACACCCCACTTTCACCAATGGACAGATAATCCAAAATGAAAATAAATAAGGAAACACAAGTTTTAAATGATACATTAAACGAGATGGATTTAATTGATATTTATAAGACATTTCATCCAAAAACAACAGAATACAAATTTTCTCAAGTGCTCAAGGAACATTGTCCAGGACAGATAATATCTTGGATCACAAATCTAGCCTTGGTAAATTTAAGAAAATTGAAATCGTATCAAGTATCTTTTCTGGCCACAACGCTATGAGACTAGATATCAATTAGAGGGAAAGATCTGTAAAAAACACAAACACGTGAAGGCTAAACAGTACACTAGTTAATAACAAAGTGATCACTGAAGAAATCAAAAAGGAAATCAAAAAATACCTAGAAACAAATGACAATGGAGACGCGACAACCCAAAAACAATGGGATGCACCAAAAGAGTACTAAGAGAGAAGTTTCTAGCAATACAATCCTATCTTTACAAACAGGAAACATCTCAAATAAACAACCTAACCTTGCACCTAAAGCAATTAGAGAAAGAAAAACAACCGCCCCCCAAATTTAGCAGAAGGAAAGAAATCATAAAGATCACATCAGAAATCAATGAAAAATAATTGAAGGAAATGACAGCAAAGATCAATAAAACTAAAAGCTGGTTCTTTCACAAGATAAACAAAAGTGATAAAACATTAGCCAGACTCATGAAGAAAAAAAAAAATTTTCTCTCATTAATTAAAAAAAATTCTATTAATTCTCAAATCAATAGAATTAGAAATGAAAAAGGAGAAGTAACAACGGACACTGCAGAAATACAAAAATTATGAGATATAACTACAAACAACTCTATGCAAATAAAGTGGATAACCTGGAAGAAATGGAGGAATTCTTAGAAATGCACAACCTGTCGAGACTGAACCAGGAAGAAATACAAACTATGAACAGAACAATCACAAGCACTGAAATTGAAACTGTGTTTAAAAATCTTCAATCAAACAAAATCTCAGGACCAGATGGCTTCACAGGTGAATTCTATCAAACATTTAGAGAAGAGCTAACACCTATCCTTCTCAAACTCCTCCAAAAGATAACAGAGGGAGGAACACTCACAAACTCATTCTATGAGGCCACCATCACCCTCATACCAAAACCAGACAAAGATGTCATAAAGAAAGAAAACTACAGACCAATATCACTGATGAACATAGATGCAAAAATCCTCAACAAAATACTAGCAAACAGAATCCAACAGCACATTAAAATTATCATACACCATGATCAAGTGGGGTTTTTTCCAGGAATGCAAGGATTCTTCAATATATGCAAATCAATCAACATGATACACCATATCAAAAAACTGAAGGAGAAAAACCATATGATCATCTCAATAGATGCAGATAAAGCTTTTAACAAAATTCAACCCCCATTTATGAAAAATACCCTGCAGAAAGTAGGAATAGAGGGTACTTTCCTCAACACAATAAAGGCCATATATTACAAACCCACAGCAAACACCACCCTCAATGGTGAAAAACTGAAAACTTTTCTGCTAAGATCAGGAACAAGACAATGTCGCCCACTCTCACCATTTTTATTCAACATAGTTTTGGAAGTTCTAGCCACAGCAATCAGAGAAGAAAAAGAAAGAAAAGGAATCCAAATCGGAAAACATGAAGTAAAGCTGTCACTGTTTGCAGATGACATGATACTATACATAGAGAATCCTAAGGATGCTACCAGAAAACTACTAGAGCTAATCAATGAATTTGGTAAAGTAAGAGGATACAAAATTAATGCAAAAATATCTCTGGAATTCTTATACATTAATGATGAAAAATCTGAGAGTGAAATTAAGAAACCATGCCCATTTACCATTGCATCACAAAGAATAAAATATCTTGGAATAAACGTACCTAAGGAGACAAAAGACCAGTATGCCAAAAATTAAAAGACACTGATGAAAGAAATGAAAGATGATACAAATAGATGGAGAGATATACCATGTTCTTTGATTGGAAGTATCCACATTGTGAAAATGACCCTACTACCCAAAGCAATCTACAGATCCAGTGCAATCCCTATCAAACTACCACTGGCATTTTTTACACAAGTAGAAAAAAAATTTCACACTTTGTGTTCAAACACAAAAGACTCCGAAGAGCTAAAGCAATCTTGAAAACGAAAAATGGAGCTGGAGGAATCAGGCTCTCTGACTTCAGTGTATACTACAAAGCTACAGTAATCAAGACAGTATGGTACTGGCACAAAAACAGAACTATAGATCAATGGAAAAAGAGAGAAAGCCCAGAGATAAACTGACACACCTATGGTCACCTAATCTATGAAAAAAGATGCAAAAATACGCAATTGGGAAAAGACAGCCTTATCAATAAATGGTTCTGGGAAAACTGGTCAGCTACATGTAAAAGAATGAAATTAAAACACTCAGTAACACCATACACAAAAATAAACACAAAATGGATTAAAGACCTAAATGTAAGGCCAGACACTATAAAACTCATAGAGGAAAACATAGGCAGAACACTCTTTTACATAAATCACAGCAACATATTTTTTGACCTACCTCCTACAGTAATGAAAATAAAAAACAAAGATATACAAGTGGACCTAATTAAACTTAAAACCTTTTGCACAGCAAGGGAAACCATAAACAAAATGAAAAGACAACCCTCAGAATGGGAGAAAATATTTGCAAATGAAGCAACCAACAGGGGATTAACATGCAAAATATACAAACAGCTCATGCAGCTCAATATCAAAAAAACAAGCAACCCACTTAAAAAATGTATGGAAGACCTAAATAGACATTTCTCCAAAGAAGACATACAGATGTCCAACAAAGACATGAAAAGATGTTCAACATCACTAATTATTAGAGAAATGCAAATCAAAACTACAATGAGGTAACACCTCACATCAGTCAGAATGGCCATCATCAAAAAATCTACAAACAATAAATGCTGGAGAGGGTGTGGAGAAAAGGGAACCCTTCTGCACTGTCGGTGGGAATGTAAATTGATACAGCCACTATGGAGAACTGTATGGAGGTTCCTTAAAAAGAGAAAAATAGAATTACCATATGACCCAGCAATCCCATTCCTGGGCACATACCCAGATAAAACAGTAATTCAAAAAGTTAGAGGCACCCTGATGTTCATTGCAGCACTATTTACAATAGACAGGACATGGCAGCAACCTAAATGTCCATCAACAGAGGAATGGATAAAGAAGATATGGTACATATATATAATGGAATATTACTCAGCATAAAGAGGTATGAAATTGGATCATTTGTAGAAATGTGGATGGACCTAGAGACTGTCATACAGAGTGAAGTAAGTCACAAAGAGAAAAACAAATATCATATATTAAAGTGTATATGTGGAATCTAGAAAAATGGTATAGGTGATTGCATTTGCAGAGCAGAAATAGAGACACAGACGTAGAGAACTAAAGTATGGATACCAAGGGGGAAGGTGGAGGTGGGAGTAATTGGGAGATTGGGATTGACATATATACACTATTTATACAATGTATAAAATAGATAACTAATGAGAACATACTCTAAAGCACCAGGAACTCTACTTAAAGCACTTTGGTGACCTAAATGGGAAGGAAATCCAAAAAATGAGTGGATATATGTATATGTATAGGTGATTCATTTTGCTGTACAGTAGAAACTAACACATTGTAAAGCAACTGTACTACAATAAAAATTAATTTAAAAACATAAAAGCTGTCCAAATCAGAAATGAAGAAATAAAGTTGTCTCTGCAGATGACATATTTCACTTAGAAAATTCTAAAGACTCCACAAAACATGTTAAAACAATAAACTAATTCAGAAAAGTTGCAGGATACAAAATCAACATACAAACATCAGTTGCATTTCTATATATTAACAATGAATGAGCTTTAAAAGAAATTAAGAAAATCACATTTACAATAACTTGAAAAGAATACAATATTTGGTACTACTTCAGTCAATATACAGAGTTAATGTACTCTCTATCAAAACTCCAATGGCAATTTTCGCAGAAATAGAAAATACAATCCTCCAATTTGTATGGAAGCAAAAAAGAGCATGAATAGACCATGCAATCTTGATAAAGAGGAACAAAGCAGGAGGCATCACACTTTCTGATTGCAAACTGTATTACAAAGGTACAGTAATCAAAACAGTATGGTACTGACATGGAAGCAGACACGTAGCCCAATAGAACAGAACAGAGATCCCAGAAGTAAACCGACACATATATGGTCAAATAACCTTCAACAAAGGCACCAACAATACACAACGGGGAAAGGATAGTCTTTTCAATAAATGGTGTTAGGAAAACTGTATATTCACATTCAGAAGAGTAAAATTGCACTCTAATCTTACACTATACACAAAAATTCAACTGAAAATGGATTAAAGGCTTAAATATAAGCCCTGAAATCATAAAAACTTTGGAAAAGAAAATAGGGGGAAAGCTCCTCATCGATGACCTTGCCAATGATTTTTTGCATTTGACACTAAAAAGCACAGGAAACAAATGTAAAAATAAACAAGTGGGTAAAAGTACATCAAAATAAAGTTTCTGTACTGCAAAAGAAACGACCAGACAAATTAAAAGGCAACTTGGGGAAGGGATAAAATATTTGCAAACCACACACATTATACAGGGGTAATATCCAAAATATATAAGGAACTCTAAAAATCAAGACAAATAAAACAAATAATCCAATTAAAAATGGTTTCAGAACCTGGATAGATCCTTTCCCAAGGAAGTCACACACATGACAGGTATTTGAAAGGATGCTCAATGCCACAAATCATCATGGAAACGCAAATCAAAACCACAAAATAGGGCTTCCCTGGTGGTGCAGTGGTTGAGAGTCCGCCTGCCGATGCAGGGGACGTAGGTTTGTGCCCTGGTCTGGGAGGATTCCACATGCCACAGAGCAGCTGGGCCTGTGAGCCATGGCCGCTGAGCCTGCGCGTCCGGAGCCGGTGCTCCACAACGGGAGAGGTCACAACAGTGAGAGGCCCACGTACCACAAAAAAAAAAAAAAAAAAACCACAAAATATGTAACACCTGTTAGAATGGCTGTCATCAAAAATACAAATGATCGGGGAGCGAGAAGATGGCGGAAGAGTAAGACGCGGGGATCAACTTCCTCCTCACAGATACATCAGAAATACATCTACACGTGGAACTTCTCCTATAGAACACCCACCGAACGCTGGCAGAAGACCTCAGACCTCCCAAAAGGCAAGAAACTCCCCACGTACCTGGGTAGGGCAAAAGAAAAAAGAATAAACAGAGACAAAAGAATAGGGACGGGACCTGCACCAGTGGGAGGGAGCCGTAAAGGAGGAAAGGTTCCACACACTAGAAGCCCCTTCGCGGGTGGAGACTGCGGGTGGCGGAGGGGGAAGCTTCGGAGCCACGGAGGAGAGCTCAGCAACAGGGTGCGGAGGGCAAAGCAGAGAGATTCCGCAAAGGATCAGTGCCGATCAGCACTCACCAGCCCGAGAGGCTTGTCTGCTCACCTGCCGGGGTGGGCGGGGCTGGACACTGAGCCGTGGGCGGATCCCAGGGACAGGTCTGGAGTTGGCAGAGTGAAAACAGCCTGAAGGGGTTAGTGCACCACGGCTGGCCGGGAGGGAGTTTGGGAGAAGTCTGGAGCTGCCGAAGAGACAAGAGACCTTTTCTTCCCTCTTTACCTCCTGCTGCGCGAGGAGAGGGAACTAAGTGCACCACATAAAGGAGCTCCAGAAACGGGCGCGAGCTGCGGCTGTCGGCACAGACAACAGAGACGGGTGTGGGATGCTAGGGTTGCTACTGCCGCCACCAAGAGGCCTGTGTGCGAGCACAGGTCACTCTCCACACCGGCCTTCCCGGGAGCCTGTGCAGCTCGCCACCGCCAGGGTCCCGGGATCCTGGGACTGCTTCCCCGGGAAAACACGCGGTGTGCCTCGGGCCGGTGCTGCGACACGCCAGCCTTCGCCGCAGACTTGCCCCACATCTGTGCCCCCCCGCCCCACCCCTCGCCTGAGTGAGCCAGAGACCACGAATCCGCTGCTCTATTAACGCTGCTCCTTTGAACCCGCCCTGTCTGAGCGAAGGGCAGACGCCCTCTGACGACCTGCGCGCAGAGGCGGGGCCAGGTCCAGGGTTGAGCCCCAGGATCTGTGCGAACAAAGAGAGGGGGAGTTCCCTCCCAGCAGCCTCAGAAACAGCGGGTTAAAGCTCCACAGTCAGCTTGAAGTGCCCTGCATCTGTGGAAAACCTGAATAGACAGCGAAATATCCCAGGTTGAGGAAGTGGACTTTGGAGGAAGATATAATATTATTTTCCCCTTTTTTCTTTTTGTAAGTGTGTATGTGGGTGCTGCTGTGTGAGATTTTGTCTGTGTAGCTTTGTCTTCACCATTTGTCCTGAGGTTAGACCAACCTTTTTTTTTTCATTTTTTTTTCTTTAATAGAAATTTTTCTTAATAATTATTTTGTTATTTTAATAACTGTATTTTACCCTACTTTATTTTGTCTTCTCCCCTTTCTTTCTTCCCCCCTTTCTTTCCTATTTCCCTCCTTCCTTCCTTCCTCCCTTCCTTCCTTTATTCCCTCCTTCCTTTCTTCCTCCCTACCTTCCTTTCGTTATTCCCTCCTTCCTCCCTCCCTTCCTTTCTTTATTCCCTCCTTCCTTCCTCCCTTCCTTTCTTCCTCCCTACCTTCCTTTCTTTATTCCCTCCTTCCTTCCTCCCTTCCTTTCTTCCTCCCCCCCTTCCTCCTTTCTTCCTTCCTTTCATGCCTTTCTATATTTTTCTCCCTTTTGTTTGGAGCCGTGTGGATTACAGGCTCTTTGCACTCCAGTCAGGTGTCAAGGCTGTGTCTCTGAGGTGGGAGAACTAACCTCAGGACACTGGTCCACAAGAGACCTCTCAGCTCCACATAATATCAAATGGCGAAAATCTCCCAGAGATCTCCATCTCAACAGCAAGACCCAGCTTCACTCAAGGACCAGCAACGAACAGTGCTGGACACCCTATACCCAACAAAGAGCGAGACAGGTCTACAGCCCCATCCATTAGCAGAGAGGCTGCCTAGAATCACAGTAAGGCTACCGACATCCCCATACATGCCACCAGACGTGGACCTGCCCACCAGGGAGACGGGATCCAGCCTCATCCACCAGAACAGGGGCACTGGTCCCCACAACCAGGAAACCTGCTCAACCCACTGAACCAACCTCAGCCACTGGGGACAGCCACCAAAAATAGATAGAAATATGAACCTGCAGCCTGCAAAACGGAGACCCCAAACACAGTAAGATAAGCAAAATGAGAAGACAGAAAAACACACAGCAGATGAAGGAACAAGATAAAAACACACGAGACCTAACAAATGAAGAGGTAATAGCCAATCTACCTGAAAGAGAATTTAGAATAATGATGGTGAAGAGATGCAAAATCTTGGAAATAGAATAGACAAATTGCAAGAAACAGTTAACAAGGACCTAGAAGAAATAAAGAGGAAGCAAGTAACGATGAGCAACACAATAAATGAAATGAAAAATACTCTAGATGGGATCAGTAGCAGAATAACTGAGAGAGAAGGACGGATAAGTGACCTGGAAGATAAAATAGTGGAAATAAATACTGCAGGGCAGAAGAAAGAAAAAAGAATGAAAAGAACTGAGGACAGTATCAGAGATCTCTGGAACAACATTAAACGCACGAACATTGGAATCATAGGGGTCCCAGAAGAAGAAGAGAAAAAGAAAGGGACTGAGAAAATATTTGAAGAGATTATAGTTGAAAACTTCCCTAATATAGGAAAGGAAACAGTCAACAAAGTCCAGGAAGCACAGAGAGTCCCATACAGGATAAACCCAAGGATAAACACGCCAAGACACATAATAATCAAATTGACAAAAATTAAATACAAAGAAAACATATTAAAAGCAGCAAGGGAAAAACAACAAATAACACACAAGGGAATCCCCATAAGGCTAACATCTGATCTTTCAGCAGAAACTCTACAAGCCAGAAGGGAGTGGCAGGACATATTTAAAGTGATGAAGGAAAAAACCTACAACCAAGATTACTCTACCCAGCAAGGATCTCATTCAGATTTAATGGAGAAATTAAAACCTTTACAGACAAGCAAAAGCTGAGAGAGTTCAGCACCACCAAATCAGCTTTACAACAAATGCTAAAGGAACTTCTCTAAGCAAGAAACATAAGAGAAGGAAAAGACCTACAAGAACAACCTGAAACAATTAAGTAAATGGTAATAGGAACACACATATCAATAATTACCTTAAATGTAAATGGATTAAATGCTCCCACCAAAATACACAGACTGGCTGAATGGATACAAAAACAGGACCCATATATATGCTGTCTACAAGAGACCCACTTCAGACCTAGGGACACTTACAGGCTGAAATTGAGGGGATGGAAAAAGATATTCCATGCAAATGGAAATCAGAAGAAAGCTGGAGTAGCAATTCTCATATCAGACAACATAGACTTTAAAATAAAAAGTATTACAAGAGACAAAGAAGGACACTATATAATGATCAAGGGATCGATCCATGAAGAAGATATAACAATTGTAAATATTTATGCGCCCAACATAGGCGCACCTCAATACATAAGGCAAATACTAACAGCCATAAAAGGGGAAATCGACAGTAACACAATCATAGTAGGGGAATTTAGCACCCCACTGTCACCAATGGACAGATAATCCAAAATGAAAATAAAAAAGGAAACACAAGCTTTAAATGATACATTATACAAGATGGATTTACTTGATATTTATAGGACATTCCATCCAAAAACAACAGAATACACATTTTTCTCAAGTGCCCATGGAACATTCTCCAGGATAGATCATATCTTGGGTCACAAATCTAGCCTTGGCAAATTTAAGAAAATTGAAATCATATCAAGTATCTTTTCTGAACAAAATGCTATGAGACTAGATATCAATTACAGGAAAAGATCTATAAAAAATACAAACACATGGAGGCTAAGCAATACACTACTTAATAACGAAGTGATCACTGAAGAAATCAAAGAGGAAATCAAAAAGTACTTAGAAACAAATGACAATGGAGACACGACGACCCAAAACCTATGGGATACAGCAAAAGCCATTCTAAGAGGGAAGTTTATAGCAATACAATCATACCTTAAGAAACAGGAAGCATCTCGAATAAACAACTTAACTTTGCACCTAAAGCAATTAGAGTAGGAATAACAAAAAACCCCCAAATTTAGCAGAAGGAAAGAAATCATAAAGATCAGATCAGAACTAAATGAAAAAGAAATGAAGGAAACAATAGCAAAGATCAATAAAACTTAAAGCTGGTTCTTTGAGAAGATAAATAAAATTGATAAACCATTAGCCAGACTTATCAAGAAAAAAAGGGAGAAGACTCAAATCAATAGAATTAGAAATGAAAAAGGAGATGTAACAACTGACCTGCAGAAATGCAAAAGATTACTAGCGATTACTACAAGCAACTCTATGCCAATAAAATGGACAACCTGGAAGAAATGGACAAATTCTTAGAAATGCACAACGTGCCAAGACTGAACCAGGAAGAAATAGAGAATACGAAGAGGCCAATTACAAGCACTGAAATTGAAACTGTGATTAAAACTCTTCCAACAAACAGAAGCCCAGGACCAGATGGCTTCACAGGTGAATTCTATCAAACATTTAGAGAAGAGCTAACACCTGTCCTTCTCAAACTCTTCCAAAAGATAGCAGAGAGAGGAACACTCCCAAACTCATTCTATGTGGCCACAATCACCCTGATACCAAAACCAGACAAAGACGTCACAAAGAAAGAAAACTAAAGGCCAATATCACTGATGAACATAGATGCAAAAATCCTCAACAAAATACTAGCAAACAGAATCCAACAGCACATTAAAAGGATCATACACCATGAGCAAGTGGGGTTTATTCCAGGAATGCAAGGATTCTTCAATATACGCAAATCAATCAACGTGATACACCATATCAACAAACTGAAAGAGAAAAACCATATGATCATCTCAATAGATGCTGAGAAAGCTTTTGACAAAATTCAACACCCATTTATGATAAAAACCCTGCAGAAAGTAGGCATAGAGGGAACTTTCCTCAACATAATAAAGGCCATATATGACAAACCCACAGCCTGCACTGTTGTCAATGGTGAAAAACTGAAACCATTTCCACTAAGATCAGGAAGAAGACAAGGTTGCCCACTCTCACCACTCTTATTCAACCTAGTTTTGGAAGTTCTACTGCAGCAATTAGAGAAAATAAAGAAATAAAAGGAATCCAAACAGGAAAAGAAGAAGTAAAGCTGTCACTCTTTGCAGATGACATGATACTATACATAGAGAATACTAAGGATGTTACCAGAAAACTACTAGAGCTAATCAATGAATTTGGTAAAGTAGCAAGATACAAAATTAATGCAGAGAAATCTCTGGCATTCTTATACACTAATGATGAAAAATCTGAGAATGAAATTAAGAAAATACTCCCATTTACCATTGCAACAAAAAGAATAAAACATCTAGGAATAAACCATCCTAAGGAGACAAAAGACTTGTATGCTGAAAACTATAAGACACTGATGAAAGTAATTAAAGATGATGCAAATAGGTGGAGGAATATACCATGTTCTTGGATTGGAAGAATCAACATTGTGAAAATGACTCTATTACCCAAAGCAATCTACGGATTCAATGCAATCCCTATCAAATTACCACTGGCATTTTTTACAGAACTAGAACAAAAAATTTCACAATTTGTATGGAAACACAAAAGACCCCGAATAGCCAAAGCAATCTTGAGAACGAAAAATGGAGCTGGAGGAATCAGGCTCCCTGACTTCAGACTATACTACAAGGTCAAAGTAGTCAAGACAGTATGGTACTGGCACAAAAACAGAAATATAGATCAATGGAACAGGATAGAAAGCCCAGAGATAAACCCACACACATATGGTCACCTTATGTTTGAAAAAGGAGGGAAGGATATACAGTGGAGAAAAGACAGCCTCTTCAATAAGTGGTGCTGGGAAAACTGGACAGCTACCCATAGAAATATGAAATTAGAACACTCCCTAACACCATACACAAAAATAAACTCAAAATGTGTTAAAGACCTAAATGTAAGGCCAGACACTATCAAACTCTTAGAGGAAAATATAGGCAGAACACTCTATGACATAAATCACAGCAAGATCCTTTTTGACCCATCTCCTAGAAAAATGGACATAAAAACAAAAATAAACAAATGGGATCTAATAAAACTTAAAACCTTTTCACAGCAAAGAATACCATAAACAAGACCAAAAGACAACCCTCAGAATGGGGGAAAATATTTGCAAATGAAGCAATGGACAAAGGATTAATCTCCAAAATTTATAAGCAACTCAGGCAGCTCAATAACAAAAAAACAAACAACCCAATCCAAAAATGGGCAGAAGAACTAAATAGACATTTCTCCAAAGAAGATATAAATATAGCCAACAAACACATGAAATAATGCTCAACATCATTAATCATTAGAGAAATGCAAATCAAAACTACAATGAGATATCATCTCACACTGGCCAGATTGGCCATCATCAAAAACTCTAGAAACGATAAATGCTGGAGAGGGTGTGGAGAAAAGGGAACACTCTTGCACTGTTGGTGGGAATGTAAAATGATACAGCCACTATGGAGAACAATATGGAGGTTCCTTTAAAAACTACAAATAGAACCACCATATGACCCAGCAATCCCACTACTGGGCTTATACCCTGAGAAATCCATAATTCAAAGAGTCATGTACCAAAATGTTTATTGCAGCTCTATTTATGATAGCCAGGACATGGAAGCAACCTAAGTGTCCATCAACAGTTTAATGGATATAGAAGATGTGGCATATATATACAATGGAATATTACTCAGCCATAAAAAGAAATGAAACTGAGTTATTTGTAATGAGGTGGATAGACATGGAATCTGTCATACAGAGTGAAGTAAGTCAGAAGGATAAAAACAAATACCGTATGCTAACACATATATATGGAATCTAAAAAAAAAAAATGTCATGAAGAAATTAGTGGTAGGATGGGAATAAAACACAGACCTACTAGAGCATGGACTTGAGGATATGGGGAGGCGGAAGGGTAAGCTGTGACGATGTGAGAGAGTGGCAGCGACATATACACACTACCAAATGTAAATTAGATAGCTAGTGGGAAGCTGCAGCATAGCACAGGGAGTTCACCTCTGTGCTGTGTGACCACCTAGAGGGGTGGGATAGGGAGGGTGGGAGCGAGGGTGACACAAGAGGGAATAGTTATGGGAACATATGTATATGCATAACTGATTCATTTTGTTGTAAAGGAGAAACTAACACACTATTGTAAAACAGTTATACTCAAATAAAGGTGTTAAAAAAAAATACAAATGATAATATGTTGGTGAGTATGTAGAGAAAAAGGGACCTTTGTACATTGTTGGTGAGAATGTAAATTGGTACAGCCATTATGGAAAAATATATGCAGAGTACTCAAAAAAATTAAAAATTAAACTACCATTTCCCTATTTTGGCTACATGTCCAAAAGAAGTAAAATCCCTATATCAAAGAGATATATCCACTTATATGTTTATTGCACCATTATTCATGGTAGCAGAGATACAGAAACAAAGTGTTCATTGATGGATGAATGAATGAAAAAATGTGACACATATATATTTTTAAATTTTATTTACTTATTGTTATCTGCCAGGTTCTTATTAATTATCTATTTTATACATATTAGTGTATATATATATTAATCTCAATCTCCCAGTTCATCCTACCACCACTCCACTCACCTTTCTTTCCACCTTGGTGTCCATATGTTTGTTCTCTACCCCTGTTTCTCTACTTCTGCCTTGCAAACCGGTTCATCTGTACCATTTTTCTAGATTCCACATATACGCGTTAATATATGATATTTGTTTTAGTCTTTGTGACTTACTTCACTCTGTATGACAGTCTCTAGGTCCATCCACATCTCTACAAATGACCCAATTTCATTCCTTTTTATGGATGAGTAATATTCCATAGTATATATGTACCACATCATCTTAATCCATTAGTCTGTCAATGAGCATTTGGGTTGCTTCCATGACCTGGATATTGTAAATAGTGTTGCAATGAACATTGGGGTGTATGTGCCTTTTTGAATTATGGCTTTCTCTAGGTGTATGCCCAGGAGTGGGATTGCTGGGTCATATGGGAATTCTATTTTATTTGTTTTTTAAAGAACCTCCATACTGTTCTCCATAGTGGCTATATCAATTTACATTCCCACCAAGAGTGTGGGAGGGTGCCCTTTTCTCCACACCCTCTCTAGCATTTGTTGTTTGTAGATTTTCTGATGATGACCATTCTAACTGGTGTGAGGTGAGATCTCATTGTACATTTGATTTGCATTTCTCTAATAATTAGTGATTTTGAGCATCTTTTCCTGTACCTCTTGGCCATCTGTATGTCTTCTTTGGAGAAATGTCTGTTTAGGTCTTCTGCCCATTTTTGTATTGAGTTGTTTGTTTTTTTTCATATTGAACTGCATGAGCTGTTTATATATTTTGGAGATTAATCCTTTGTCCGTTGATTCATTTGCAAATATTTTCTCCCATTCTGAGGGTTGTCTTTTCATCTTGTTTATAGTTTCCTTTGCTGTGCAAAAGCTTTCACTTTTCATTAGGTTCCATTTGTTTATTTTTGTTTTTATTTCCATTACTCTAGGAGGTGGGTTAAAAAGGATTTGCTGTGATTTATGTCAAAGAGTGTTCTTCCTATGTTTTCCTCTAAGAATTTTATAGTGTCTGGTTTACATTTAGGTCTCTAATCCATTTTGAGTTTATTTTTGTGTATGTTGTTAGGGAGTCTTCTAATTTCATTCTTTTACATGTAGCTGTCCAGTTTTCCCAGAACAACTTATTGAAGAGATTGTCATTTCTCCATTGTGTATCCTTGCCTCCTTTGTCATAGATTAGTTGACCGTAGGTGCATGGGTTTATCTCTGGGCTTTCTATCTGTTCCACTGATCTATATTTCTGCTTTTGTGCCAGTACCATATTGTCTTAATTACTGTAGCTTTGTAGTATAATCTGAAGTCAGGGAGCCTGATTCCTCCATCTCCATTTTTTCCCCTCAAGATTGATTTTGTTATTCAGGGTCTTTTTTGTCTCCATTCAAATTTTAAGATTTTTTATTCTAGTTTTGTAAAAAATGCCACTGGTAATTTGATAGGGATTGCATTGAATGTGTAGATTGCTTTGGGTAGTATAGTCATTTTCACAGTGCTGATTCTTCCAATCCAAAATAAGGTATATCTCTCCATCTGTTTGTATCATCTTTGATTTCTTTCATCAATGTGTTATAGTTTTCTGAGTACAGGTGTTTTACCTCCTTAGGTAGGTTTATCCCTAGGTATTTTATTCTTTTTTGTTGCAATGGTGAATGGGATAGTTTCCTCAATTTCTCTTTCTGAACTTTCATTGTTAGTATATAGGAATGCAAGAGATTTCTGTGATTTAATTTGTATCCTGCAACCTTACCAAATTCATTGATTAGCTCTAGTAGTTTTCTGGTGGCATCTTTAGGATTATCTATGTATAGTACATATATGTTATATATAAAATGTTATACACATATATATAATATATGCGGTGGGATATTATTCTGCCTTAGAAAAGGAAATTCTGCCATTTGCAAAACTGAAGAACCCAAAGGACATTCTGCTAAGTGAAATAAGTGAGACACAGGAAAACAAACACTTTTATGTGGATTCTAAATACAAAACAAAACAAACAACAAAACCCCCACAAACCTGAAGTCTTACAAATAGAGACTAATGGAGTAGTTAGAATCTGTGGTGATTACCAGGGATTGAGATGGGAGAGGAGTAAATAAGGAGATGTCTTGTAAAGGGTACAGACTTTCCTTGAAGATACTGTGGGTTCAGTTCCAGATCACCACAATGAAGGGAATATCACAGTAAACTGAGTCACATGAAATTTTTAGTTTCTTCATGCATATCAAATTTATGTTTATACTACACTAGACTATTAAGGTTGCAATATCATTATGTCTAAAAAGCACTACGTACATACTTCAATTTTTAAAAATATATTGTTAAAAAATGATAATCATTATCTGAGCCATCAGCAAGTTGTGAACTTTTTGCTGGTGGATGGTCTTTCCTCAATGTTGATGGGTGCTTACTGATCAGGGTGGTGGTTACTGGAGATCGGGGTGGCTGTGGCAATCTATTAATATAAGACAACAATGGAGAATTCCCTGGATGTTCAGTGGTTAGGACTTTGTGCTTTCACTACTGAGGGTCCAGCTTCAATCCCTGGTCAAGGAACTAAGATCACACAAGCCGCATGGCAAGGCCAAAAAAGTAAATAAAATAAAATAAATATATAAGACAACAGTGAAGTTTGGCTCATAAATTGACTTTTCCTTTCATGATTTCTCTGTAGCATGCAATGCTATTTGGTAACATTTCACACACTCTAGAACTTCTTTCAAAATTGGAATCAATCCTCTCAAATCCTGTCACTGATTTATCAAGTAAGTTTATGTAATGTTCTAAACCCTTTATCACTTCAACAATCCTCACAGCATCTTCACTAGGAGTAGGTTTCATCTCAGGAAATCACTTTCTTTGCTCAGTCAGAAGCAACTAATCAGTCATTTATCATGAGACTGCAGCAATTTAGTCACATCTTTAGGCTCCACATCTAATTCTAGTTCTCTTGCTATTTCCACCACATCTGCAATTACTTCCTCCACTGAAGTCTTGAACCCCTCAAAGTCATCCATGAGGATAGAAATCTTCTTCCAAGCTCCCACTAATATTGATATTTTGGCCTTTTTTCATGAATCACGAATATTCTTAATGACATCTAGAATGGTGAATAATTTCCAGAAAGTTTTTAATTTACTTTGCTCTGATCCATCAGACGAATTGCTATCTTTAGCAGCTATAGCTTGCAAAATATATTTTAAATAATAAGGTTTGAAAGTCAAAATTACTATTTGCTGCATGGGTTGCAAAAAGGACATTGTGTTAGCAGGCATGAAAACAACATTATTCTCATTGTACATCTCTATCAGAGCTCTTGGGTGACCAGGTACATTGTCAATGATTAGTAATGTTTTGAAAGGATTCTTTTTTTTTCTGAGCAGTAGGTCTCAACAATGGGGTTAAAATATTCAGTGAACCATATTGTGAACAGATGTGCCATCATCCAGGCTTTGCTTTTCCATTTAGAGAGCACAGGCAGAGTAGATTTCTCACAATTTTTAAAGGCTCTAGGAATTTCAGAATGGTAAAGGAGAATTGGCTTCAACTTAAAGTCACAAGATCCATTAGCCCCAAACAAGAGAGTTAGCCTTTCCCTTGAAACTTTCAATACAGGCATTGGCTTCTCCTCTTTAGCTATGAAATTCTTTGATGGTACCTTCCAATACAAGGCTGTTTAGTCTACATTGAGAAACTTTGTTGAGTGTAGTCACCTTTGTTAATTATCTTAGCTAGATTTTCTGGATAACTTGTGCAGCTCTACATCAGCACTTACTGCTTAACCTTGCACTTTTATGTTATGGAAATGCCTTGTTTCCTTAAATCTCATGAACCAAACTTTGCTATCTTCAAACTTTTCTTCTGCAGCTTCCTCACCTCTCTCAGTCTTCATAGAATAGAAGTGAGGTAGGCCTTAGTTCTGTATTAGCCTTTGTCTTGATGGAATCGTGTGGCTGGTTTGATCTTCTACTCAGATCAGTAAAGTTTTCTCCATATCAACAATAACACCGTTTCACTTTCTTATCATCTGTGTGTTCATAGAGTAGCACTTTTAATTTCCTTCAAAAAATTTTCCTTTGCATTCACAACTTTGGTGCAAGAAGCCTACTTTAAAGCCTATCTCAGCTTTCAACATGCCTTCCTCACTAAGCTTAATCATTTCTAGCTTTTGGTTTAATGTGGGAGATGTGACTCTTCCTTTCACTTGAACATGTAGAGGTCTTCATAAAATTATTAATTGACCTAACTTCAATATTGTTGTATCAGGAATAGGGAGGCCTGAGAAGAGGGAGAGAGATGGGGGAATAGCCACAGGGAGCAGTAAGAATACACACACCACTTATCATTTAAGTATGCCACCTAAAATGGGTGTAATTCATGGTGCCCCAAAACAATTAGAATCATAACATCAGAAATTGCTGATCACAGATCACCATACCAAATATAATAATAATAATAATAATAATAATAATAATAAGTTTGATATATTGTGAAAATTACTAAAATGTGACACAAAGACATAAAGTGAGAAAATTCTACTGGAGAAATAATGCTGATATACTTGCTCAACACAATTTTTTAAAAATGAAATATCTGTGAAGTGCAATAAAATGAGGTATACCTATATATGCATCTAATAACAGATCTCAAAATATGTGAGGCAAAACTTACAGAATTAAAGAGAGAAAACAACAACTAAACAATTAGAGTTGGAGACCTTCATATAGCAATTTGATAAAGGAAAATACTAGGCAGAAGATCACCAAAATAGAAAGCCTGAACAATACCACAAACCAACTAGAGTTCCAGAAGGTTGCAGAATAGTAGGTGAGTATACAAAACTCAAGTGTATATGTACACTAGCAGTGAAGACTCTAAAACACTTAGGAATAAATATTTCAAAGTAGTTCAAGACGTTTACAATGAAAACTATAAACAATTGTTGAAAATGCAAGAAGATCTAACTAAATGGAAAAACATTCCATATTCATGTATTGGAAAACAATAGTTTGAGATTGCAATAATTCCCACATTGACCTATAGATTCGAAGAAATTCCTATCAAAATCCAGATGTCAGTTTTTCAAAAATTGAAAAGCAGATCCTAAAATTTATGTGGAATTGAAAGTAAACCATAGTAGCCAAAAACTGCCTTGAAAAAGGAAAAAATATTTGAAGTACTCAAGCTGTCCAATCTAAAAATTTATTACAGGAAGTACAGAACTTGGATGCAATCTCTATCAAAATCCCAGCAAGTTATTTTGTGAATTAATACTAAAGTTTTTATGGAGAAGCAAAATGCTAAGAATAATCAACAAAATATTGATGGAGAAAAACAAAGTTGGAAAACTCATGCTACTTGATGTCAAGTTTGACTATAAAGCTACAGTCATCTAAACATTGTGGTAATGACATGAAGATAGGCATATAGGTCGGAATTATGAGTCTAGAATAAACTCTGATATTTATTCTTAGTGGATTTTTGACAAGTGCTAAGAAATTTCAATGGCAATAGTCTTTTCAATAAGACTATGTCCAAAAGAATGTAGTAGTACTCCTTCCTCTTACCATTTAAAAAAATTAACTTCAAATGGTCCAGAGACCTAATGAAATAGCTAAAAATATAAAGCTATTAGAAGAAAACCTAGGAGTAAATCTTTATACACTTGCATTAGACAATGGTTTCTGGATTGAAAAATAGTCACATATGGCAAAAGAAAAAAAATAGATAAGTTGGATTTCATCAGAAGTAGAAAATTTTGTTCTTCAAAGAATACAATCAAAAAAGTAAAACCAAAACCCCCTGAAAGGAAGGAAATACTTGCAGACCATTTATGTAATAAGGAGCTGGCATCCAGAATATATAAAGAACACTTACAGCTATATAATAAAAATCAAAACATACCACATTCAAAAAGAGGCAGTTTTTTTTAAACATCTTTATTTGAGTATAATTGTTTTACAATAGTGTGTTAGTTTCTCCTTTACAACAAAGTGAATCAGTTATACATATACATATGTTCCCATATCTCCTCCCTCTTGCATCACCCTACTTCCCACCCTCCATATCCCACCCCTCTAGGTGGTCACAAAGCACAGAGGTGATCTCCCTGTGCTATGCAGCAGCTTCCCACTAGCTATCTAATTTACATTTGGTAGTGTGTATATGTCCCTGCCACTCTCTCACATCGTCACTGCTTACCCTTCCCCCTCCCCATATCCTCAAGTCCATGATCTAGTAGGTCTGTGTTTTATTCCCGTCCTACCACTAATCTCTTCATGACATTTTTTTTAGATTCCATATATATGTGTTAGCATACGGTATTTGTTTTTATCCTTTTGACTTACTTCACTCTGTATGACAGACTCCATGTCTATCCACCTCATTACAAATAACTCAGTTTCATTTCTTTTTATGGCTGAGTAATATTCTATTGTATATATGTGCCACATCTTCTTTATCCATTCATCTGTTGATGGACATTTAGGTTGCTTCCATGTCCTGGCTATTGTAAATAGAGCTGCAATAAACATTTTGGTACATGAATCTTTTTGAATTATGGATTTCTCAGGGTATAAGCCCAGTAGTGGGAGTGTGGGGTCATATGGTAGTTCTATTTGTAGTTTTTTAAGGAACCTCCATACTGTTCTCCATAGTGGCTGTATCAATTTACATTCCCACCAGCAGTGCAAGAGTGTTCCCTTTTCTCCACACCCTCTCCAGCATTTATTGTTTCTAGAGTTTTTGATGATGACCAATCTGACCGGTGTGAGATGATATCTCATTGTAGTTTTGATTTGCATTTCTCTAATGATTAATGATGTTGAGCATTCTTTCATGTCTTTGTTGGCTATCTGTATATCTTCTTTGGAGAAATGTCTATTTAGTTCTTCTGCCCATTTTTGGATTGGGTTGTTTGTTTCTTTCGTTATTGAGCTGCCTGAGTTGCTTATAAATATTGGATATTAATCCTTTGTCAGTTGATTCATTTGCAAATAATTTCTCCCATTCTGAGGGTTGTCTTTTGGTCTTGTTTATGGTTTCCTTTGCTGTGAAAAGCTTTTAAGTTTTATTAGATCCCATTTGTTTATTTTTGTTTTTATGTCCATTTCTCTAGGAGATGGGTCAAAAAGGATCTTGCTGTGATTTATGTCATACAGTGTTCTGCCTATGTTTTCCTCTAAGGGTTTGATAGTGTCTGGCCTTACATTTAGGTCTTTAACCCATTTTGAGTTTATTTTTGTGTGTGGTGTTAGGGAGTGTTCTAATTTCATACTTTTACAGGTAGCTGTCCAGTTTTCCCAGGACCACTTATTGAAGAGGCTGTCTTTTCTCCACTGTATATCCTTCCCTCCTTTATCAAAGATAAGGTGACTATATGTGTGTGGGTTTATCTCTGGGCTTTCTTTCCTGTTCCATTGATCTATATTTCTGTTTTTGTGCCAGTACCATACTGTCTTGATTACTGTGGCCTTGTAGTATAGTCTGAAGTCAGGGAGCCTGATTCCTCCAGCTCCATTTTTCGTTCTCAAGATTGCTTTGGCTATTTGGGGTCTTTTGTGTTTCCATACAAATTGTGAAATTTTTGTTCTAGTTCTGTAAAAAATACTAGTGGTAATTTGATAAGGGTTGCATTGAATCTGTAGATTGCTTTGGGTAATACAGTCATTTTCACAATGTTGATTCTTCCAATCCAAGAACATGGTATATTCCTCCACCTATTTGTATCATCTTTAATTTCTTTCATCAGTGTCTTATAGTTTTCTGCATACAAGTCTTTTGTCTCCTTTGGTAGGTTTATTCCTAGATATTTTATTCTTTTTGTTGCAATGGTAAATGGGAGTGTTTTCTTAATTTCACTCTCAGATTTTTCATCATTAGTGTATAAGAATGCCAGAGATTTCTCTGCATTAATTTTGTATCCTGCAACTTTACCAAATTCACTGATTAGCTCTAGTAGTTTTCTGGTAGCATCCTTAGTATTCTCTATGTATAGTATCATGTCATCTGCAAACAGTGACAGCTTTACTTCTTCTTTTCCTTTTTGGATCCCTTTTATTTCTTTTTCTTCTCTGATTGCTGTGGCTAGAACTTCCAAACCTAGGTTGTACAAGAGTGGTGAGAGTGGGCAACCTTGTCTTGTTCCTGATCTTAGTGGAAATGGTTTCAGTTTTTCACCATTGAGAAAAATGCTGGCTGTGGGTTTGTCACATATGGCCTTTATTATGTTGAGGAAAGTTCCCTCTATGCCTACTTTCTGCAGAGTTTTTACTATAAATGGGTGTTGCATTTTGTCAAAAGCTTTCTCAGCATCTATTGAGATGATCATATAGTTTTTCTCCTTCATTTTGTTGATATGGTGTATCACATTGATTGATTTGCATTTATTGAAGAATCCTTGCATTCCTGGAATAAACCCCACTTACTCATGGTGTATGATCCTTTTAATGTGCTGTCAGATTCTGTTTCCTATTATTTTGTTGAGGATTTTTGCATCTATGTTCATCAGTGATATTGGCCTGTAATTTTCTTGTTTGTGACCTCTTTGTCTGGTTTTAGTATCAGGGTAATGGTGGCCTCATAGAATGAGTTTGGGAGTTTTCCTCCCTCTGCTATCTTTTGGAAGAGTTTGAGAAGGATAGGTGTTAGCTCTTCTCTAAATGTTTGATAGACTTCGCCTGTGAAGCCATGTGGCCTTGGGCTTTTTTTTGTTGGAAAATTTTTAATCACAGTTTCAATTTCGGTGCTTGTGATTGGTCTGTTCATATTTTCTATTTCTTCCTGATTCAGTCTCAGAGGCTTGTGCATTTGTAAGAATTTGTTCATTTCTTCCAGGTTGTCCATTTTGTTGGCATAGTGCTGCTTGTAGTAATCTCTAATAATCTTTTGTATTTCTGCAGTTTCAGTTGTTACATCTCCTTTTTCATTTCTAATTCTATTGATTTGAATCTTCACCCTTTTTCTCTTGATGAGACTGGTTAATGGTTTATCAATTTTATTTATCTTCTCAAAGAACCATCTTTTACATTTATTGATCTTTGCTATTCTTTCCTTCATTTCTTTTTCATTTATTTCTGATCTGATCTTTATGATTTCTTTCCTTCTGCTATATTTGGGTGAGTTTTTTTTTGTTCTTATTTCTCTAATTGCTTTAGGTGCAAAGTTAGGTTGTTTATTCGAGATATTTCCTGTTTCTTAACATAAGATTGTATTGCTATAAACTTCCTTCTTAGAACTGCTTTTGCTGTATCCCATAGGTTTTGGGTCATCATTTCTTCATTGTCATTTGTTTCTAAGTATTTTTCGATTTCCTCTTTGATTTCTTCAGTGATCACTTCGTTATTAAGTAGTGTATTGTTTAGCCTCCATTTCTTTGTATTCTTTACAGATCTTTTCCTGTAGTTAGTATCTAGTCTCATAACTTTGTGGTCAGAAAAGATACTTGATACGATTTCAATTTTCTTAAATTTGCCAAGGCTAGATTTGTGACCCAAGATTTGATCTATCCTGGAGAATGTTCCATGAGCACTTGAGAAAAATGTGTAGTCTGTTGTTTTTGGGTGGAATGTCCTATAAATGTCAATTAAGTCCATCTTTTGGAAATGTATCATTTAAAGCTTGTGTTTCCTTATTTATTTTCATTTTGGATGATCTGTCCATTGGTGACAGTGGAGTGTTAAAGTCCCCTACTATGATTCTGTTACTGTCTATTTCCCCTTTTATGGCTGTTAGTATTTGCCTTATTTATTCAAGTGCTCCTATGTTGGGTGCATAAATATTTACAATTATTGTATCTTCTTCATGGATCAATCCCTTGGTCATTATGTAGTGTCCTTCTTTGTCTCTCGTAATAGTTTTTATTTTATAGTCTATTTTTTCTGTTGTGAGAATTGCTATTCCAGCTTCCTTCTGATTTCCATTTGCATGGAATATCTTTTTCCATCCCCTCACTTTCAGCCTGTAAGTGTCCCTAGGTCTGAAGTGGGTCTCTTGTAGACAGCATATATATGGGTCTTGTTTTTGTATCCATTCAGCCAGTTTGTGTCTTTTGGTGGGAGCATTTAATCCATTTATATTTTAGGTAATTATCGATATGTTTGCTCCTATTACCATTTACTTAATTGTTTCACGTTGTTCTTGTAGGTCTTTTCCTTCTCTTGTGTTTCTTGCCTAGAGAAGTTCCTTTAGCATTTGTTGTAAAGCTGGTTTGGTGGTGCTGAACTCTCTCAGCTTTTGCTTGTCTGTAAAGGTTTTAATTTCTCCATCAAATCTGAAGGAGATCCTTGCTGGGTAGAGTAATCTTGGTTGTAGGTTATTTTTTCCTTCATCACTTTAAATATGTCCTGCCACTCCCTTCTGGCTTGTAGAGTTTCTGCTGAAAGATCAGATGTTAACCTTATGGGGATTCCCTTGGGTGTTATTTGTTGCTTTTCCCTTGCTGCTTTTAATATGTTTTCTTTGTATTTAATTTTTGACAGTTTGATTATTATGTGTCTTGGCGTGTTTATCCTTGAGTTTATCCTGTATGGGACTCTCTGTGCTTCCTGGACTTGACTGACTATTTCTTTTCCTATACTAGGGTAGTTTTCAACTATAATCTTTTCAAATATTTTCTCAGTCCCTTTCTTTTTCTCTTCTTCTTCTGGGACCCCTATTATTTGAATGTTGGTGCATTTAATGTTGTCCCAGAAGTCTCTGAGACTGTCCTCAGTTCTTTTCATTCCTCTTTCTTTATTCTGCTCTGTAGTAGTTATTTCTACTATTTTTTCTTCCAGGGCACTTATCCATCCTTCTTCCCCAGTTATTCTGCTATTGATCCCATCCAGAGTATTTTTCATTTCATTTATTGTGTTGCTCATCATTAAATGCTTCCTCTTTATTTCTTCTAGGTCCTTGTTAACTGTTTCTTGAAATTTATCTATTCTTTTTCCAAGATTTTGAATCACCTTTGCTATTTATGTTCTGAATTCTTTTTCAGGTAGACTGCCTATTACCTCTTCATTTGTTAGGTCTGGTGTGTTTTTATCTTGCTCCTTCATTTGCCGTGTGTTTTTCTGTCTTCTCATTTTGCTTATCTTACTGTGTTTGGGGTCTCCTTTTTGCAGGCTGCAGTTTCGTACTTCCCTCTGTTTTTGGTGGCTGTCCCCAGTGGCTGAGGTTGGTTCAGTGGGTTGAGTAGGTTTCCTTGTTGGGGAGACTAGTGCCTCTGTTCCGGTGGATGAGTTTGGATCTTGCCTTTCTGGTGGGCAGGTCCACATCTGATGGTTTGTATGGGGATGTTGGTAGCCTTCTTATGATTTTAGGCAGCCTCTCTTCTAATGGATGGGGCTGTAGACCTGTCTTGCTCTTTGTTGGGGATAGCGTGTCCAGCACTGTTCGTTGCTGGTCCTTGAGTGAAGCTGGGTCTTATTGTTGAGATGGAGATCTCTGGGAGATTTTTGCCATTTGATATTGCATGGAGCTGGGAGGTCTCTTGTGGACCAGTGTCCTGAGGTTGGCTCTCCCCCCTCAGAGACACAGGCTTGACACCTGGCTGGAGTGCCAAGAGCCTTAAATCCACATGGCTAAAAATAAAAGGGAGAAAAAATAGAAAGGAAAGAAAGGTAGGAAGGAAGGAGGGAGGGAATGAACGAAGGAAGAAAGGAAGGGAGGGAGGAAGAAAGGAAGGAGAAGAGGAAGGAAGAGAGGAAGGAAGTGAGGAAGGAAGGGAGGAAGGAAGGAGGGAAGTAGGGAAGAAAGGAAGGAAGAAATGAAGAAAGAAAGGGAGAAGACAAAATAAAGTTTGATAAAATATAGTTATTAAAATATAAAATAATTATTAAGAAGAAAAATTTCTATTAAAAAAAGGGGTCAGTCTAGTCCTAGGAAAAATGGTGAAAACAAAGCTACACAGAAAAAATCTCACAGAGCTGCACACACATACATACTCACAAAAAGAAAAAAGGGGAAAATAATAGTATATCTTGCTCCCAAAGTCCATGTCCTCAACTTGGGATATTTATCTGTCGATTCAGGTTTTCCACAGATGCAGGCACTTCAAGTTGACTGTGGAGCTTTAATTCGCTGCATCTGAGGTTGCTTGGAGAAACCTCCCCCTCTCCTCTTTGTTCTCACAGCTCCTGGGGTTCAGCTTTGGACTTCGCCCCGCCTCTGTTTGTTAGTCGTCTGAGGGCATCTGGCTTTCGCTCAGACAGGACTGGGTTAAAGGAGCAGCTGATTCGGGCACTCTGGCACAGGCCAGGGGGAGGGAGGATCATGGATGTGGGGTGAGCCTGCGAAGGCAGAGGCAGGCGTGACTTTGCAGTGGCCCGAGGTGCACCATGCGTTTTCCCAGGGAAGCTGTCCCTGGATCACAGGGCCCTGGCAGTGGCAGGCTGCATGGGCTCCTGGGTGGGGCATTGTGGAGAGTGACCTGTGCTCGCACACAGTCCTCTTGGTGGCAGCAGCAGCAACCCTAGCGTCCCACACTCATCTCTGTTTTCCATGCTGACAGCCACGGTTCGCACCTGTTTCTGGAGCTCCTTTATGTGGTGCCCTTAATCCCCTCTCCTCGCGCCCCAGGAAGCAAAGAAGCAAGAAAAAGTCTCTTGTCTCTTCGGTAGATCCACGCCCGTTTCTGGAGCTCCTTTTAGCGGCACGCTTAAACCCCTCTCCTTGCGCACCTGCACCAGGAAGCAAAGAGGTAAGAAAAGGTCTCTTGCCTCGTAGGTAGCTCCAGACTTCAACCGGACTCCCTCACAGCTAGCCATGGTGCACTAACCCTTTCAGGCTGTTTTCACTTGGCCAACTCCACACCTTTCCCTGGGATATGAGGGAAGCCCGAGGTTCAGCTCCCAGCCCTGCCAGTCTTGGCGGGTGAGCAGACAAGCCTCTCGGGCTGGTGAGTGCTGGTCGGCACCAATCCTCTTTGGAATCTCTCCGCTTTGCCCTCTCCACCATGTTGCTGCACTCTCCTCCACAGCTCCGAAGCTTCCCCCCTCCACCACCCACAGTCTCTGCCCACGAAGGGGCTTCTAGTGTGTGGGAACCTTTCCTCCTTCACAGCTCCCTCCTACTGGTGCAGGTCCCATCCCTATTCTTTGTCTCTGTTTATTATTTTTTCTTTTGCCCTACCCAGGTACGTGGGAATTTTCTTACCTTTTGGGAGGTCTGAGGTCTTCTGCCAGCGTTCAGTGGGCATTCTATAGGAGAAGTTCCACGTGTAGTTGTATTTCTGATGTATCTGTAACTTCAGTGAAGAAATGAATTTGTCTTGATTTCTCACTTATTGTTCTAGGTGGAGAATATTCTGGTATTTTTCAGCTTCAGAATCTGGAGCCCCTTGACCAAAATCATATTCTTTGGTGGTTACCTGAGGTGGCTCGTCCTCCACATCCCTGGCGCCTTTGCTCTGCCCTATGATATATAATTTTAAAAGATAATATAAATGCATATTTTTTTCTTAACTGATTTAAATATCAATGGTATAAAACAATGTGTATGTATATATAATGGGAATTAAGCTAATATAATATTTACTTTGATTATTGAAAGTCAACATGGATATGGTGAGTTATAGAGCTACCACTGAGAAAATAACTCAAAAAATATACAGTGAAAAAAAAATTAAAAGAACTAACGTGTTACACTAGTATATATTGACTTAATACAAAAGAAAGCAGAAGAAAAGGTGAGAAACAAAAAAGATGAGAAATTTAGAAAACAAAATTAGATGCAACAAAATCGGTGTTTAGAGGGAAATTTATACAAGTAGAAGCTTACCTTAAGGAACAAGAAAGATCTCATCAATAGCCTACATGTTCACCTTAAGACACAGAAACAAGAGGAAGAAACCAAAGCCCAAACAAGGAGCTAAAAAAAGTGACAGCAAAATTTAGTAAGATAGAGAATAGAAAGGAAAAGTGAAAATAAATTAAACCAAAAGTTGATACTTCAAAAAGATCAATGAAATTGCAACCATTAGGTACACTGAATGAGAGAGAGAGAGAGAAGACTCAAATTAATAAAATAATAAATGAAAGAATTGTCATAGCTATTAACCTACTAAAATTACATAAATAAAAAGAATTATAAGGGAATACTATGAAAAACTATAGGCCAGAAAATTAAATGACTTAAATAAAACTGTCAAATTTGAAGAAAGCCACAAAATATCAAAAGTGACTCAAGAAGAAATTGACAATTTAAATATATAATAGACAATCCTGCAGCCTGTGGGAAAAAAACCCACATTCACAGAAGGATAGACAAGATGAAAAGACAGAGGGCTATGTACCAGATGAAGGAACAAGTTAAAACCCCAGAAAAACATCTAAATGAAGTGAAGATAGGCAACCTTCCAGAAAAAGAATTCAGAATAATAATAGTGAAGATGACCCATGACCTCGGAAAAACAATGGAGGCAAAGATTGAGAAGATGAAAGAAATGTTTTTAAAAGACCTAGAAAAATTAAAGAACAAACAAACAGAGATGAACAATATAATAACTAAAATGAAAAATACACTAGAATAAATCAATAGCAGAATAACTGAGGCAGAAGAACAGATAAGTGACCTGGAAGACAGAACGTTGGAATTCACTGCTAAACAGAATAAAGAGTAAAGAATGCAAGGAAATGAAGAAAGCCTAAGAGACCTCTGGGACAACATTAAATGCAATGACATTTGTATTATAGGGGTACCAGAAGGACAAGACAGAGAGAAAGGACCCAAGAAAATATTTGAAGAGATTATAGTCAAAAATTTCCCTAACATGGGAAAGGAAATAGCCACCCAAGTCGAGAAAGCACAGAGAGTCCCATACAGGATAAACCCAAGGAGAAATGCACCAAGACATATGGTAATCAAATTGGCAAAAATTAAAGACAAAGAAAAATTATTGAAAGCAGCAAGGGAAAAATGACAAATAATGTACAAGGGAACACCCATAAGGATAACAGCTGATTTCTTAGCAGAAACTGAACAAGACAGGAGGGAGTGTCATGACATATTTAAAGTGATGAAAGGGAAGAATCTACAACCCAGATTACTCTACCTTGCGAGAATCTCATTCAGATTCAATGGAGAAACCAAAGATTAACAGACAAGCAAAAGCTAAGATAATTCAGTACCACCGAAGCAGCTCTGCCACAAATGCTAAAGGAACTTCTCTAAGTGGGAAACACAAGAGAAGGAAAGGACCTATAAAAACAAGCCCAAAACAATTGAGAAAATGGTAATAGGAACATACATAAAATAATTAACTCAAACGTAAATGGATTAAATGCTCCAACCAAAAGATATAGGCTCACTGAATGGATACAAAAACAAAACCCATATATATGCTGTCTACAAGAGACCCACTTCAGACCTAGGGACACTTACACACTGAAAGTGAGGGGATGGAAAAAGATATTCCATGCAAATGGAAATGAGAAGTAAGCTGGAGTAGCAATTCTCATATCAGACAAAATAGACTTTAAAATAAAGACTATTACAAGAGATAAAGAAGGACACTACATAATGATCATGGGATTGATCCAAGAAGAATATATAACAATTGTAAATATTTATGCACCCAAAATAGGTGCACCTGAATACATAAGGCAAATACTACCAGCCATAAAAGGGGAAATTGACAGTAACACAATCATAGTAGGGGACATTAACACCCCACTTTCACCAATGGACAGATAATCCAAAATGAAAATAAATAAGGAAACACAAGTTTTAAATGATACATTAAACGAGATGGATTTAATTGATATTTATAAGACATTTCATCCAAAAACAACAGAATACAAATTTTCTCAAGTGCTCAAGGAACATTGTCCAGGACAGATAATATCTTGGATCACAAATCTAGCCTTGGTAAATTTAAGAAAATTGAAATCGTATCAAGTATCTTTTCTGGCCACAACGCTATGAGACTAGATATCAATTAGAGGGAAAGATCTGTAAAAAACACAAACACGTGAAGGCTAAACAGTACACTAGTTAATAACAAAGTGATCACTGAAGAAATCAAAAAGGAAATCAAAAAATACCTAGAAACAAATGACAATGAAAACACGATGACCCAAAACCTATGGGATACAGCAAAAGCAGTTCTAAGAGGGAATTTTACAGCAATACAATCTTTCCTCAAGAAACAACAAACATCTCAAATAAACAATCTAACTTACATGTAAAAGAACAAGAGAATGAAGAACAATCAAAACACAAAGTTAATGTAAGGGAAGAAATCATAAAAATCAGAGCAGAAATAAATGAAATAGAAACAAAGAAAACAATCGCAAACATCAATAAAACTAAAAGCTGGTTCTTTGAGAAAATAAAAAAAAAACTGGTAAACCATTAGCCAGACTAATCAAGAAAAAGAGGTAGAGGATTCAGATCAATAAAATTAGAAATGAAAAAGAAGTTACAACAGACACCACAGAAATACAAAACATCCTAAGAGACTACTACAAGCAACTCTATGCCAAGTGGATGACCTGGAAGAAATGGAAAAATTCTTAGAAAGTTATAACCTTCCAAGACGGAACCAGGAAGAAATAGAAAATATGAACAGGCCAACCACAAATAATGAAATTGAAACTGTGATTAAAAATCTTCCAACAAACAAAAGTCCAGGACTAGTTGGCTTCACAGGTGAATTCTATCAAACATTTAGAGAAGAGCTAACACACATCCTTCTCAAACTCTTCCAAAAAATTGCAGAGGGAGGAACACTCCCAAACTCATTCTGTGAGGCTACCATCACCCTGATACTAAAACCAGACAAAGAGGTCACAAACAAGAAAATTACAGGCCAATATCACTGATGAAGACAGATGCAAAAATCCTCAACAAAACACTAGCAAACAGAATCCAAGTACACATTAAAAGGATCATATACCATGATCAAGTGGGATTTATCCCAGGGATGCAAGAATTCTTCAATATATGCAAATCAATCAATGTGATACACCATATTAACAAATTGAAGAAGAAAAAGCATATGATCATCTCAATAGATGCAGAAAAAGCTTTTGACAAAATTCAACACCTATTTATGACAAAAAACTCTCCAGAAAGTGGGCATAGAGGGAAACTACCTCAACATAATAAAGGCCATATACAACAAACCCACAGAAAAAATCATTCTCAATGGTAAAAAACTGAAAGCTTTTCTTCTAAGCCCAGGAACAAGGCAAGGATGACAGTTCTCATCACTACTATTCAACATAGTTTTGGAAGTCCTAGCAATGGCAATCAGAGAAGAAAAAGAAATAAAAGGAATACAAATTAGGAAAAGAAGAAGTAAAACTGTCACTGTTTGCAGATGACATGATACTATACATAGAGAATGCCAAAGATGCTACCAGAAAACTACTAGAGTCAATCAATAAATTTGGTAAAGTTCCAGAATAAAAAATTAATGCACAGAAATCTCTTGCATTCCTATACACTAATGATGAAAAACCTGAAAGAGAAATTAAGGAAACTCTGCCATTTATCATTGCAAGAAAAAGAATAAAATACCTAGGAATAAACCTACCTAGGGAGACAAAAGACCTGTATACAGAAAATATGAGACACTGATCAAAGAAATTAAAGATGAAGCAAACAGATATAGAGATGCACCATCTTCTTGCATTGGGAGAATCAATTTTGTGAAAATTACTATACTACTCAAAGCAATCCTCAGATTCAATGCAATCCCTATCAAATTACCAATGGCATTTTTTACAGAACTAGAATAAAAAATCTTAAAATTTGTATGGACATACAAAAGACACCAAATAGCCAAGGTGGTCTTGAGGAAAATAAAAACAGAGCTGGAGCAATCAGGCTCCTGGACTTCAGCTTATACTACAAAGCTACAGTAATCAAGACAATATGGTACTGGCACAAAGACAGAAATATAGATCAATGGAACAGCATAGAAAGCCCAGAGATAAAGCCATGCACCTATGGTCAACTAATCTATGACAAAGGGGGCAAAGATGTACAATGGAGAAAAGATAGTCTCTTCATTAAGTGGTGCTGTGAGAACTAGAAATCTACATGTAAAAGAATGAAATTAGAACACTCCCTATCACCATACAGAAAAATAAACTCAAAATGGATTAGAGACCTAAATGTAACACCAGACAATATAAAACTCTTAGAGAAAAACATAGGAAGAACACTCTTTGACATAAATCACAGCAAGATCTTTTTTGACCCACCTCCTAGAATAATGAAAATAAAAACAAACATAAACAAATGGGACCTAATGAAACTTAAAAGTTTTTGCACAGCCAATGAAACTACAAACAAGATGAAAAGACAACCCTCACAATGGGAGAAAATATTTTCAAACAAATCAATGGGCCAATAATTAATCTCCAAAATATAAAAACAGCTCATGCAACTCAATATTAAAAAAACAAACAATGCAATCCAAAAATGGGTAGAAGACCATTTCTCCAAGGAAGATATACAGAAGGTGAAGAAGCACATGTATAGCTCCTCAACATTACTAATTATTAGAGAAATGCAAATCAAAAGTACAATGAGGTCTCACCTCACACCAGTTAGAATGGTCATCATCAGAAAATCTACAAACAGCAAAGGCTGGAGGGGGTGTGGAGAAAAGGGGACCCTCTTGCACTGTTGGTGGGAATGTAAGTTGATACAGCTACTATGGAGAACAATATAGGGGTTCCTTGAAAAACGAAAAATAGCATTACCATACGACCCAGCAATCCTACTACTGGGCATATACCCAGAGAAAACCATAATTCAAAAAGACACATGCACCCCAATGTTCATTGCAGCACTATTTACAATAGCCAGGACATGGAAGCAACCTAAATGTCCATCGACAGATGAATGGATAAAGAAGATGTGATACATATAGATGATGGAATATTACTCAGCCATAAAAAGGAACTAAATTGGGTCATTTGTAGAGATGTGGAAGGATCTAAAGACTGTCGTACAGAATGTAGTATGTCAGAAGGAGAAAAACAAATATCGTATATTAATGCATACATGTGGAACCTAGAAAAATGGTACTGGTGAACCGGTTTGCAGGGCAGAAAATGAGACACAGATGCAGAGAACAAATGTATGGACACCAAGGGGGGAAAGTGGCCGGGGGAGGGGGTTGTTGGTGTGATGAATTGGGAGATTGGGATTGACATATATACACTAATTTGCAAAAAATGGATAACTAATAAGAACCAGCTTTTTAAGAAAATAAATTAAATTCAAAGAAAAAATTATATATATAACAAATACAGAGATTGAATTAGTAATGAGAAATCTTCCCCCAAAGAAATGTCCAGGATCTGATGGATTCACTGGCAAATTCTACCAAATATTTGAATAAGAATTAATATCAACTCTATGAAGTTTTCCAAAATAGAGAAGAAAAAGGAACACTATCCAGCTTATTCTATGAGGTCAATATTACCCTCACACCAAATCTAACAAAGACATCACAAGAAAACTACAGACCAGTAACTGTTATGAATATAAACATAAAAATTCTCAACAAAATACTAGCAAACTGAATTCAGCAATATAAAAAAAGATTATACACCATTACCAATGTGATTTATCCTAGGAATACAAGGTTGGCTTGGTATAAACAACCAGTTGATGTAATACACTACATGAATAAAGGAGAAAAATCACATCACCATTTCAATACTTGCAGAAAAAACAGTTGACCAAATGCAACACCCTTCTTGATAAAATAAAATAATAAAATAAAATAAAATAAACAGAAAAAAAGAAGGAATTTCATCAACATGATAAAGAGCAGCTATGAAAAAAACACATCTGATATATTGGGTTGGCCAAAACTTCTTTCACTTTTTTCCATAAGTTGGCTCTAGTTACACTTAGTTGTCTATAACTTCATTTGAAACACTTTTGTTAGATTGTTTGTGACAGCTGTCATATCTGCATGCATGTAAGAAAAAGACATCAAAATTGGTGAATTTTTGTGTAGCTATTTTAATATTGAAGATGGAAGAAAAAAACAACATTTTTTGCATGTTATGCTTTAATATTTCAAGTAAGGTAAAAAAGCAACCGAAATGCAAAAACACAAAAAAAGATTTGTGCTGTGTATGGAGAAGTTGCTGTGTTTCCACATGTGATTCTCTACAGAAATGTAATGAAAGCATGCCATTTTTAAAACAAATCGTGATGGGCAATGAAAAGTGGATACTGTACAATAATGTGTAATGGAAGAGATCATGGAGCAAGTGAAATGAACCACCACCAACCACACCAAAAGCTGGTCTTCACCCAAAGGTGATGTTGTGTATATGGTGGGATTGGAAGGGAGTCCTCTATTTTGAGCTCCTTCTGGAAAACAAAGCAATTAATTCCAACAAGTACTGATCTCAGTTAGACCAACTGAAAGCAGCACTCCACAAAAAGTATCCAGAATTAGTCAACAGAAAATGTATAATCTTCCATCAGGATAATGCAAGACTGCATGTTTCTTTGATGACTGGGCAAAAACTGTTACAGCTTGCCTGGGAAATTCTGATTTATCCTCCATATTCACCAGACATTGCACCTTCAGATTTCCATTTATTTCAGTCTTTACAAAATTCTCTTAATGAAAAATACTTCAATTCCCTGGAAGACTGTAAAAGACACCTGGAACAGTTTTTTGCTAAAAAAATTAAAATGTTTGGGGAAGCTGGAATTATGAAGTTGCCTGGAAAATGGCAGAAGGTACTGGAACAAAATTGTGAATATGTTGTTCAATAGGGTTCTTGGTGAAAATGAAAGATGTGTCCTTTATTTTTACTTAAAAACCAAAGGCAATTTTTGGCCAACCCAATAGTTAACTTAATGGTAAAAAACTGAAGCTTTGCCCCTAAGATCAGGGACAAGACAAATATACCCTCTCTTGTCACGTCTATTAAACATTGTGCCAGAATTTGTAGCCTGGGTAATTGGGCAAGAAAATGAAATAAAAACCATCCAGATTGGAGAGAAAGAAGTGAAACTATCTCTATTTGCAGATGACATGATCTTGTATATAAAATAGCCTAAGATTTCAGGATAAAAGATCAATATACAAAAGTCAATTGTATTTCTAATACTTTCAATGTGCAAACCAAAAAAGAAATTAAGAAAATTATTCCACTAAAATTACACCAAAAAGAATAGAATATTTAAAAATAAATTTAATAAAGGCTATGTAAAACTTATACTCTGAAGACTACAAAACATTTTTGAAATAAAATTACTAAATAAATGGAACACATGTGGAAAACATCATCCCATGTTCATGGGTTGGAAGATGATATTGTTGCTAAGATGGTAATGCTTCCCAAAATTATCTACAGATTCAAGGCAATCCCTATCAAAATCCCAGTTGACTTATTTGTAGAAATTTTAAAGCTGATTCTAAAATTCTTATGTAAATGTAAGGGATCCAGAATTACCAAAGCAACTTGGAAAAAGAAGAACAATATTGGAGAACACTTCCAGATTTTAACACTTTCTACAAAGCAGTGGTAATCAAGGCTGTCGTACTGGCATTGGTCTAGACATAGATTAATGGAATAAAATTGAGAGTCCAGAAATAAATTCTCACATTTACAGTCAATTGATTTTCAACAAGGTTGCCAGTGCAATGAACAGGCTATGCCAATTGGGTAACCACATGAAAAAGTATGATGTTGAACCCTTACCTCATACCATATAAAAAATTAAAAGAAAATGCATCAGATACCTAGATGTAATAGCAAAAACTATAATACTCTTAGAAGACAACATAGGTGTAGATATCTGTGATCTCAGATTAGGCAATGGTTTCTTAGATATGATACAGAAAGCTCAAGCAACTAAAGAAAAAATATTTAAACTAGAATCATCAAAATTTGAAAAAAAAGTGTTTCAAAGGGCACCACCAGGAAAATGAAGACATCTCCCAGAATGGGAGAAAATGTTAAAAATTACATATCTGATATGGGATATATATAGAATATGTACGTCAGTATTATGTTCAATAATAAAAAGACAAAACTCTAATTTATAAAGGAAAATAATCTTAATAGACATTTCTCCAAAGTAGACATATAAATAGCCAATAAACACATAAAAATAGCTCAACATCTTTAGCCATCTGGAAAATGCAAATCAAGTCCACAGTGCTATACCACTTCACATTCACTAAGATGGCTATAATCAAAAGACAAGATAATAACAAGTGTTGGTGACATTGTGGAGAAATAGGAATATTCATATACTTCTAATGGAAATGTACAATGTTGCAGCCACTTTGGAAACCAGCTTGGCAGTTTCTCAAATAATTACACATAGAGTTACCATATGACCCAGCAATTCCACTCTTAGTATATAACCAAGAGAGGTAAAAACATATGTTCACACAAAAACTTATACACAAATGTTTAATAACAAAGTAATTTATAATAGATAAAAAGTAGAAGCAAATCAAATGCCTTTCAATTGATAATAACAGATAAATAGATTAAAAAATAAAATATTGGAATAGTATTTAATGAAAAAATGAATAAGGTGCTGATATATGTTACAACATGTACAAATATTGGAAATAGTATGCTAAGTGAAAAGAGCCAATTACAAAATATTACATATTTATGATTCAATTTATATAAATTGTTCAGAATATACCAATCTATAGAGACAGAAAATAGCTTATTGGTTGCCTAGTGTTGGAGGTGGTTGAGTGGAAATGGGAATTGATTGCTCATGGGAATAGGGTTTCTTTTGATGTTGAAGAAAATGTTCTGCAATTGTGGCTATGAGTGCACAACTTGTAAATAGTGTCAAAACTACTGAATTGAACACTTTAAAAGGCTAAAATTTCTGAATATGCCTTAATAAAGCTGTTATTAAATTGTCGGGGAGGGGTTGAATAAATCTGTCATATCCATTCAATGGAATATTACAGTGTCATTAAAATCATGATATGAACCTTTACACATTGACATGGAAAAATGTTAATATGTAGATTAAAGACAAGTTATAATCCTGCCTCCATAGAGTAAACTTACATGTGCTTATGATATATATCAAAATTTTGAGTGATCATTTCTACTAGGGAATTACTTGTGATTTTTGCTTTCTCTTTTTTTTTTTTTTTTTTTGGTGGTACGCGGGCCTCTCACTGCTGTGGTCTCTCCCTTTGTGGAACACAGGCTCTGGACGTGCAGGCTCAGTGGCCATGGCCCATGGGCCCAGTCGCTCCACAGCATGTGGGATCCTCCTGGACCGGGGCACAAACCCATGTCCCCTGCATCTGCAGGCGGACTCCCAACCACTGCGCCACAAGGGAAGCCCGCTTTCTCTTTTTAAATACATTGTATGAATATTTTATAATGAAATTCTACAACTTTTATGTTTTTGAAGTTTTAAATGTTATTTATCTTAAAATTTTTTTATTTTTTTCACTCAAATGGCAGCATTCCATGAGTACTGCTCTTCACCTTGTTCTTTTATTTCAGTAAAATATATATGATGAAATTTACCATTTTAACCACTTATAAATGTAAAAGTTCAATGTCATTAAGTACATTCACATTGTTGTGCAACTATTACCACCATCAATATACAAAATTCTTTAATAATCCCAGGAAGAAACTCTTTATCCATTCAAAACCTCCCCATTCTCTCCTCCCAGTCCTGGTGACCTATATTCTAATTTTGCTTCTATGAATCTTACCACCCCAGGTACCTCATATAAATGGAATTGTACATTATTTGTCCCTTTGTAACTGGCTTATTTAATTTAGAATAACATCCTCAAGGTCCATCCATGTTGTCACATGTGTCCGAATTTCCTTTCTTTATAACATTTAATAATATTCCATTGCATGTATATATCATATTTGGCTTATCTAGTTATCTGCCAAAGGACATTTTGGTTATTTCTACCTTTTGACTATTATGAACAGTGCTGCTATGATCATTGTTGTACAGGAATATATTTGAATCCCTACTTTAAATAATTTGGGATGTATAAATGGAAATGGAAGTCTTGGATAGGATGTTAATTCTATGTTTAACTTTTTGATGCACCACCATCATTTTTTCCACAATGACCACACTGTTTTATATTCACACCAGCAATGCATCAGGGTTCTAGTTTTACCATAGTTGGTTAGTAATGTTGAATATCTTTTCATGTGTTTTTTGACCATTTGTATATCTTCTTTGGAGCAATGCCTATTCAAATTATTTTTCCCATTTATGAATTGGGTTATTTGTTGTAGAGTTGTAGAATTGCCTTATATATCCTGAACATTAAGCCCTTATCAGATATATGATTTCCAAATATCTTCTCCCATTCTATAGGTAATTTTCACTCTCTTTATAGTGACTTTTAATGCCCAGAAGCTTTTAAATTTGATGAAATTCAATTTATTTTTTTTTCTTTTGTTGCTTGTACTTTGGTGTCATAACCAAGAAATCCTTGCCAAATCCAACCAATGTCATGAAGATTTTACCGTTTTCTCTAAAAGTTTTAGAGTTTTAGTCCTAACATTCAGGTCCTTGATCCATGTTGAGTTTATTTTTGTACATGGTACAAGTAAAGGGTAAAACTTTACTCTTTTGTATGTGAATCTAGTTTTCCCAGTACCTTTGTTGGTAAGACTGTTCTTTCCCCATTTAATGGCATCCTTGTTGAAAATTAATTGACCATATTTATGAAGGATTATTTCTGGGCTGACCTTTATTTCATTGGTCTATATGTCTGTCCTTATGCCAGTACCATGAATTACTGTAGCTTTGTAGTATGATTTGAAATCAGGAACTATGAGTCCATCGAATTTATTCTTCTTTTGCAAGGTTGTTTTGGTTATTTGTGGCTCCTTTAGATTACATAAGAATTCTAGGATACATATTTCTATTTCTGAAAAATAGAGAATATTTTGAGATATTGATAGGGACACATTGAATCTATATATTGTATAAACTGGTGGCATGCAAACAACATTAAGCCTTCCAGTGCATTAAAATGAGATGTCTTTCCATTTAGTTATGTACTATTTTTTCCAGAATAGTTTGTAATTTTTGATGTACAAGTCTCTATCTTCCTTGATTAAAATTTTCCGAAGCATTTTATTCTTTAAATACTATTGTAAATTGAATTGTTTTATTAATTTTCTTTTGTGATTGTTCATATTTATTGACAGAAATGTATAACTTTTGTATTGTATCCTACAACTTTGCTAAATTATTTTATTAGCTCTAACAGTTTTTCTGTAGATTCTTTTGGTTTTCTACATATAAAATCATGTGATTTGAGAACAAAGAAAACTTTGTTTCTTCCTTTCCAATCTTTTAATTTTTCTTGCCTAATTGCTCTGCTAAGAATTTCCAGTAATATGTTATGTAAAATAGCTATAGCAGGCTGTTGTTGGGTGTCATTAGGTGTTGAGAGTTCTATATATGTATGTTAGGTCTAATTGGTTTATGGTGTCGTTCAAGTCCTCTATTTCCTTATTAATCTTCTGTCTTATTTTTCTGTCCATTATTTAATGTGGTGTGTTGAAGTCTCCTACTATTATTGTAAAACTATTTTTCCTGTCAATATTGTCAATGTTTGCTTCAAATATTTGGGAGCTCTGTGGTTTGGTGCATATATCTCTATAATTGTTTCCTTTTCTTGGTGAATTTACACTTTTATCAACATATAATGTTTTCCTATGTCTCTTGTAAGACTTTTTTACTTAAAATCTATCTTGTCTGATATTTATATAGCTGTCCCTGATGTCTTTTAGATAGTATTTGCATGGAATAATTTTTCACCATTTCATTTTCAACCTATTTGTGTCTTGTGATCTAAATCAAATTAGATCTGTTTATTTTTTCCTTAGTTCTGTTAGTATTTGTTTTATATATTAAAGTATTCTGATGTTGGGTACATGTATAATTATAATTGCTGTATCTTCCTAATGAATTGACCTTTTGTCATTACATAATGACCTTCCTGATCTCTTGTGATAATTTTTTACTTAAAGTCTGCCTTGTCAGATATAAGTATAGACAACCTTTCTTTCTTTTATTTACCATTTGCATGGAATATTTTTCCATCTCTTCACTTTCAGTCTATATATGTTCTTAAAGTGAGCTTCTTGTAGACAGCAGATAGTTAAATCTTATTTTTATCCATTCAGCCACCATATTTCTTTATATTGGGGAATTTAATCCACTTATATTTAACATAATAAGTGAGGTAATGTCAGCAGAATAGGAGGCTCCTGACTTTACCTCCTTCCTTGGATGCACCAAATAAACATCTGCACATGGATCAATGACCTCTCACAGAAACCTAAAAACTAATTGAGAAATTATGACATCTTTGGTGACTGAGAAAATACCCACATAGAAATGGGTAGGAAAAGCTGACACACAATTTCACCATAAACCCCACCCATGGCACAGTGGCATACAATTGGGAGGAAACCTCAAACTTCCAGCTTCTCCCTGAAAAGTTAATGCTTTAGACTCCACATTCAAGATCCCAACTTTAACAGCTGCAACTCTAGGTACTGGCTCCCATATCACATAACTCTGAGGGCTGGCAAGGCTTTACATTTATGAGTCCCCTAGGGACACAGAAAACAAAGTAATGCTTTTAAATGGATGCAAAAGCACATCCTGAAGCTGTCCCCTGGACTCAGCATAAAGAGAGTAGGCAAAAATTCCCAGCTTCTAGTTTCTCACTGGAAGGGGTTTGATTGTATACTTTCCTAACTGCTACCTGAGGTCAGACTTCTAATCAGCCCGCATCTGGGAACTGACAGTGCTCCTCTAGGAGCCTGAAAGAACTTGTGGGAACTTCCCATTCTTCTCCCTCTAGCTCAATCTAATGATAAAACCAACTCTCCAGCTTCTTTATGGAAGAGCTTGCCCACACATCTAGCACCCCAACTTTTATGGCTGCTACCCTATGCATTGGCTCCCAAATCATCTAGCTTGTAACAGCCAATGAGGATCAGAATTCTTGAGTCCCCTGAGACCACAGAAAAGGAAAATATAGATTTAAATGGATGCATGAGCACTTCCTGTGACAGTCCCAGTTTCTATCTGGAAAGGGTTCAAATGCGTACTTTGTCAACTGCTACCCAAATGTCACACTTCTAATTAGCTTTCATCTGGGACTGACCTAGCAGGTATTAATATTCCCTCGAGAGCCTAAGTGGACAGAGGTCAATTCCTTCATCTTGTCTCCCAAGGCTCACCCCAGCAAGAAAACCAAGTCTCCATCTTCTCCCCAAAAAGACCTTGTCCACATATCTAGAACCCCAACTTTTATGGCTGCCACACAAAGGGCAGCCTCTTATATTACCTCACTCTGGAACTGATAGAGATCAGCATTTATGTGTCTCCTGGGACCACAGAGAGCACGCAGTCCATTTTAAATGGATTCACACCACTCCCAGTGGCTATTCCCTCTGGCTCAGCACAGAGAAAGTAGGCAAAACCACCCAGCTTCCAGCTCTACCTGAAAGGGGCTAGACCTTCTATGTAATATTATGACTTTCTTGGGTGTTGCCTGAAGATCAGGCTTCCAATTAGCCTGCATCAGGGAGCTGATGGGGCAAGAAATTTGTAGTTCTTCAGGAGCCTGAACTAGTGTGTGGGCATATCCCCCATCTTTTGGGCACTGACTGGACTTGATATACCTTAATCTCTTGGAGGCCACTAACAACAAAGACAGCAGTTTGGATAAACACAGCGATTTTGGACACTGACAATTTCTGTCCAGGCTGATTGGTGAGGTTCATCTCTTACATGAAGCCAGTTTGTGAAGACTGGAAAAGATGGCTGTGTTTTTCAATGTGCAGACACCAACACAGAGAATTAGGGGAAATGAAGGAACAGGTAAACATATTGCAAATAAAAGAACAAGATAAAGCTCCAGAAACTGACCCTAATGGAAAGAAGATGTGATTTATCTGACAGATACCTCAAAATAATGGCCTGAAAGATGCTCACTGAGGTCAGAAGAAATATGCATGAACAAATTGAGAGGTTCAACAAAGAGATAAAGACATCTAAAGAGTACCAAAGAGAAATCATAGAGCTAAAGAAAACAAAAAAACAAACTGAGAATTTCAGTAGTGGGGTTCAACAGGAGACCAGATCAAATTTTAAAAATATAGGATCATTGGACTGGAAAACAGATCTGTGTAAGTTAACTAATTAGAAAAACAAAAAGTAAAAGAATGAAAAAGAGTGAAGATAGCTTAAACTTATGGGATAGAATCAAATGGACCAACATATGCATTATGAGTGACTCATGAGAAGAAGAGGAAGAGAAAGGAGCAGAAAGCTTATTCAAAGAAAGAATGGCTGAAAAATTACCAAACCTGGGGAAGGAAATAAATATCCAGGTCCCAAAACTGAAAAAAAAAGACAACAAATAAGATGAACTCCAAATGACTGACACAAATATATACTATAATCAAACTGTTAAAAGTTAAACAGAGAGATAATTTAGAAAGCAGCAGTAATAAAGCAACTTATTGAATACAAGGGAACCCCCATAATACTATAAGTAAAATTTTCAGCAAAAACCTTGCAGGCCAGAAGGGAGAGAGATGATATATTTCAAGTGCTGAAATAAAAAAGAATGCCAACCAAGAATACTATATATAACAAATCTGTCTACATTAGCTAAGAAGAAAGATCTGAAATAAACAACCTAACGTTTTACCTCACAAAATATAAAAATAACAAACTAAACACAAATGTAGCAGAAGGAAGGAAATACTGAAGACCAGGGCAGTAATAAATCAAATACAGAATAGGAAAACAATGGAAAAATCAAAACTAAGAGGGTTTAACAAAAAACAAAATAAACAAACTATTACCTAGACTAACTAGGAAAAAATAGAAAAGACAAATATAAACAAAATAAGAAGTGAGAAGGAAATAATTACAATGGATGCCTCAAAATTATAAATGGTCATAAGGAATTATTATGATAAATTATATGTGAACAAATTGGATAACCTAGAGGAAATAAATTCCTAGAATCATACAACCAATATTGAACCAAGATGTATTGGAAAAGCTTGAGCACACCAAAAATAAATGAGGATATTGAAGTAGTAATTTAAAAAATCCCAACAAAGAAATGACCAGGACCAGATGGCTTCATGGTTGAGTTCTAACAAACATTAAAAGAGGAATTAATACCAGTCCTTCTTAAAGTCTTCTAAAAATAGAAGTAGAAAGAATACTTCCAAATTTATTTTATGAGACCAGCATCACCCTGATACCAAAGCCAGACATATATATGTATGGAACCCCAAATTAACCCAAATGCCCAAACAAATCTTGAAAAAGAAGAACAGAGTTGGAGGCATCACACTTCCTGATTTTAAACCATATTACCAAGCTATAACAATTTTTTAAAGTATGGACCTCGTATAAAAACAGACACATAGATCAATGGAAAAGAATAGAGAGGCTAAAAATAAACTCAAGCATAAATGGTCAACTAATTTTTGACAATGGTGCCAAGAATACAGTGAGGAAAGTATAGTCTTCAATAAATGGTGTTGGGAATGCAAAAGAATTAAATTGGACACTTATCTTACACCATAGATAAAAATCAACTCAAAATGGGATTAAATATTAAACATAAGATCCACAGTAAAATTTTTAGATGACAACATACAGAAAAACTCCTTGACATTGCCCTTGGCAATTATTTTTATTTTTGATGTGACACAAAAAGATCAGGCAACAAAAACAAAATAAGCAGGTGGAACTACATCAAGTTAAAAATAATCTGTAAGCAGGGAAAACACAACCACAAAATGGAAAGGCAACCTTGGATTGAGAGATAATATCTGTAAAGCACATATCTCATAAGGGGTAAATGTCCCAATATATATGGAACTCATACAAGTCAACAGCAAAAAATCAAGCTGTTTCAAAAATAGGCAAAGGACTTGAATAGATATTTTTCCAAAGAAGATATATAAAGCACAGGGAACTCTACTCAATATTCTGTAATAAACTATATGGGAAAAGAATCTGAAAAAGAATGGATATATATATATATATATATATATATATATATATATATATATGTATAACTGAATTACTTTGCTGTGCACCTAAAACTAACACAACATTGTAAATCAACTACATTCCAATATAAAATTTAAATTTAAATTTAAAAAGTGCACAACATAACTAATCATCAGGAAAATGCAAATCAAAACAACAATGAGATATGATCTCACATCTGTTAAGATGTTACTATTAAAAAAATTGAAGATTCCAAGTGTCAGTGAGGATGTGAGAATAGGGGAACTGGTGTGAACTGTTGGTGTGCAGTAAATTTGTACAGCCATTATGGAAAGCAGTATCGAGATTTCTCAAAAAAACCCACAAACCCTTAAATATAGAACTAACACATGATCCAGCATTTTTTAAACATCTTTATTGGAGTATAACTGTTTTACAATAGTGTGTTAGTTTCTCCTTTACAACAAAATGAATCAGTTATACATATACATATGTTCCCATATCTCTTCCCTCTTGCGTCACCCTCCCTCCCACCCTCCCTATCCCACCCCTCTAGGTGGTCACAAAGCACAGAGCTGATCTCCCTGTGCTATGTGGCAGCTTCTCACTAGCTATCTAATTTACATTTGGTAGTGTATATATGTCCCTGCCCCTCTCTCACTTTGTCACATCTTACCCTTCTCCCTCCCCATGTCCTCAAGTCCATGCTCTAGTAAGTCTGTGTTTTATTCCCGTCCTATCACTAATCATTTGCTATTCTGTATATATAGCTAAAGCAATGGAAATTAGTACCTTGAAAAGATATATGTTTTCCCATATACACTGCAGCATTATTTATAATAACCAAGATATGGAAACAACTTAAGTGTCTGTGGGCAGATGAATGGATAAGGAAATTGTGGTGTACATACATTACAATGGAATATTATTTAAGACTTAAAAAGGAATTAGGTCATGCCATTTGGAAAACCATGAATGAACATGTAAGTTATTATGCTAAGTGAAATAAGCCAGTTGCAGAAAGAAAAAAAACAACAACTGCATGATATCACGTACATGTGGAATCTAAAATTCAAATACATAGAAGCAGAAAGTATTACAGTGGTTCCAGGGTTGGGATGTAGGGGAGATGAGGAGATGTTCTTTGAAGGCTACAAAATTACAGTTACTTAGGATGAATAATCAAGAGACTATGGATTATCAGCATGAAGACTATGGTTAATAATATTGCATTGGATACTGGAAATTTGTTGAGAGTAGATTTCAGGTTCTCTAATTGAACACACAAAAAAGATAACTATGAAGAGAAGGTGTGTTAATTCTCTTGATTGTAGTAATCATTTAACTATACATATATAAAATCATAATGTTGTGAACCTTAAAAATATAGTTTTTATTTGAACAATTAACTCTAATCTATGCTGAAGGAGAAAATTTGGCTTCTGAATTGTGATGAGCTGTAAATTTTCAGATCATATTTTAAAACACTATAAAAGACAAAAATGTAAAATGTCTCATAATTTCTTAATATCGATTACATGTTGAAATGATAATGTTTTAAGCATATTGAATAAAATAAAATATATTGTTAAAATGTTTTAGGTAATTATTGATAGGTGAGTGCTTACTATTGTCACTTTAAAAATTTTTGGTATGTTTTGTAGTTCTTTTGCACGTTTTTTTTTCTCTCTTGCTGTCCTCCTTTGTAATTTGAGAATTTTTTGTAGTGATATGCTTTTATTTTTTTCCTTTTATATTTACATATCTAATTTAATTATTTTTTTTCTTTGTGATTAACACAGGGCTTACAAAAATCATCTTACAATAATCTATTTTAAGATTATATCAACTTAATTTTCCTCTCACAAAAAAACTACACTTTTACTACCCCCCACAAACTTTGTTACTGATGTCACAACTTACATACTTTTACATTGTGTACCCATTAGCTAATTACTGTAGTTATAATTATTCTTAATACTTTTGTCTTTTAACTTTTTTACTAAAGTTTAAAATGATTTATGCATAACTATTACAATATTGGGGTATTCTGTTTATATATTTACCTTATCCAGTGAGTTTTATATTTTCATGTGACTTCATGTTATTATTAAATGTCCTTTCATTTCAACTTGAAGAACTCCCTGTATACAGCGTAGTGTAGGATTATGTTTTTTCATCTCTTCTGCCTATCTATGCCTTGTAATTGGAAGTTTAATCCATTTACATTTAAAGTAATTAATGATATAATAGGATTAACTACTGCCATTTTGCAGTTTCTCTCTTATAGCATTTTTTGTCCCTTGTTTCCTCCATTACTGCATTCCTTTGTACTTTGATGATTTGTAGTGACATTTTTGATTCCCTTCTCATTCATTTTGTATATATTCTATAGATTTTTGTTCTTTGTGGCTCTAAATTAGATTATATATAACATGCTAGAGTCATAACAATTTAATTTAAATTGATACAAATTTAACTTCATTTAAAAAAAAAACTATACACCTACACATCTCTTTCCTCCTTTGTGGTTATCAGTGTCACCAATTATGTTTTTATATGTTGTACTAATAATAACATATATTTCTAGTTATTTTATGCACTTATCTTTTAAACCCTGTAGAAAATAAGTGGAGTTACAAGCCAGAATTACCTTACCACTGGTTTTTATATTTGCCCATATATTTACCTTTACCAGAGAAGTTTTTGTCTTCCTACAGTTTTGTGTTACTGTCCAGCAGCCTTCTATTTCAGCCTGAAGGACTCCCTTTAGCATTTCATATAGGGTAGGTCTAATTGTATTGAACTTCATCAGCAGTTGTTATGTGGAAATATCATAATAGAATTCTTAGTTGACACTTTTATTTTCTTTCAACATTTAAATATATCATTACACTGCCTTCTGTCATCCAAGGTTTCTGATGAGAAATTGGATGATAGTCTTATTGGGAATCCTTATACAGGATGAGTCATTTCTCTCTTGCTGCTTTCAATATTCTTTCTTTGGCTTTGGCTTTTGACACTTTGATTATAATGTGTCTCAGTAGGGCTCTCTTTTGGAGCTATCTTACTTGGAATTTGTTGAACTTGGATTTGTTGATTCATGTGTTTCAAAAAATTTGTGAACTTTTTAACCACTATATCTTCAGATAATATTTTTGCCTATTTCTCTTTCTCCTTCACTTATGGGACTCGCATAATGCACACACTGGTTCTTTAATGATTTCCCCCAAATCTCTTAGGCTCTGTTTACTTTCTTCATTCTAGTTTTCCTTCTTCTCCTCAGACTTAATAATTTCAATTGTCCTGGTTATAAGTTTATTGATTTTTTCTTGTTTGTTTGAATCTTCTATTGATCCTCTCTATTGAATTTTTATCTCAGTTATTGTATTTTTCAGCTCTAGTATTTCTGCTTGCTTTATTAAAATAATTTCTATCTGTTTACTGAAATTTTCATTTTGTCCCTATATCACCTTCCTGGTTTCTTTTAATTCTCTGTCTATGTTTTCCCTTAGCAATTTGAGCATATTTAAGACAATTTTTTAAAAGTATTTGTCTAGCAAACCTGCTGTCTGGGCTTTGTCAAGTATATTTTCCATAAATTTATCTGTTCATATGAACAATGTTTTCTTGCTTCTTTGTATGCCTTGTAATTTTTCTTGGTTTTGAAATTAGGCATTTGACTATTATAATGTAACAACAATGGAAGCCATTTTCCCATGCTTCCCCAGTGTTTGTTATTTTTTATTTCCATTGGTAAAAACTGTAGGAACCCACTTGTTTTGATATTTTTTCCAAACTGTTTTCAAAGATTATTCCTTGCTTTATGTGGTCACTGAAGTCTCTGTTCCTTTAGCTCATTTCAGCTACTGCTTTGACAGTGATTTCCTTGAAATCCAGATAAATAAAACAAACAAGCAAAAAAAAAAAAAAAGAGAGAGAACAACTTTTCCAGTTTTTAAAGACTTCTAGGGCATTCCCTCATTACTTAGTTAGGCTTTCTCTGAGCCTAGGAATCAGCTTGATGTGAAAGTTTAAGATCTTCTAAGGACTTTTCTGGGAATGCATCTTTTCTGGGCATGCTCCTGGTTTTCTAAATTCCCCCATATACATGGCTGTTTATGATTGTCCTAATTACCCAGAAAGTTTCATCTCAGCTTCTTCTACAGGCATTTGATGGTCCATTGTATGTCTCAAACTGCAACTTCTTGCCCCAAGCATCTGTGGGTTGGCAGTATAACTTGTATCTTTTATGAGTAGTACCTGCAGCTTTTCAACTAGTTTCCTGTGTTATGCAAAACAGAGAGAAGTACCTTGCATTATAAATTTTTCTGTTCTCAAAAATCATTAAAACAGACGAAAGTCCACTCTGTACCCTCTGGCTCGAAAGAGGGAACTGCGAACCCAGATGCCACTGGCTCAATACCAAGATTCCTGCATTGGAGAGGGGCTGATGCAAGGGCAAATATCTACACCACAAGGCATTCTTACCATTTTGAAGATGGCTTTTTCTTGACTGAATTTTTGCTTGGTTAGTGTAACCATGTTACTGTTTTTCAGATCTCCTGTAAAGTTGATTCAGACAGCTCTGTGTATTTTTTCCATATTTTTTGGAGGGACAAGAACCTGGAGCTTTACAGTGTACAATTTTGCTGACATCATTCTCTCTTCTCAATGCTTTTCAACTGTTACCTTGCCTTGTTCACTGCCCTGGGATGGAGGATGATTGGTTTGCAGTCTCCAGGGATGGCTGGCCTCTTGAGTAGAGCTGCTGAAGTTACTGGAAAGAGGGCATATAGGCCTACAGCATCTGTGGCTACTGCTCATCCAATTCAGGGTACTGCTGCTGATCCTGCAATAGACCAGGCTGATCACCCAAGGGCTGCTGCTGCTTCTTCTGTGATGTGGGCAGATAGGCCCTTTGTTCTATACAGCCAGGGTGCTGATTTAGGAATATGGGCAAATAAGCCTGTGGCATCTGCCCCTGCTGTTCTCCTCAACCAAGCTGCTGACCCTGTGGCTGACGCTGATACCAGAATGGAGGCAGATAGGCCTACAGCAGCTACCTCTGCTATTCTACCACCCAGGCTGCTGGCCCTGAGATGAAAGATATGCTGAAGTATGTTCTTGAGACTCTGATATAAAAGCAATTGCCAAGAAGGACAATCCTGAAGCATGACCTGGAACAGCCTTCTCCTGTCTGATTGCAGATCTCTCAGATCAAAAAGTATCTCCTGGAGATTCTTTGGGGTTGGAATTTTAGAAAAGTCTTTAGAATTACCTTGGGAATTGGACTCAAAAGTTCTTCCCATTAAGAATATTCCTGCAAAAATCAATGCAGGGGTTTGTGGTAAAGTTGCTGAGACAGCCCTAAGTCTTCCCAATAGAAACCAGTCAGTGTCCTAAGAGATGCCTGTCTTTGGATGGAGTTTTCTCTAGACTTTTCTTTTTTTGTCATTCCTTTATTTGAGGAAAACTGTTATACAATAGTGTGTTAGTTTCTCCTTTAAAACAAAGTGAATCAATTATACATATACATATGTTTCCATATCTCTTCCCTCTTGCATCGCCCTATCTCCCACCCTCCCTATCCCACCCCTCTAGGTGGTCACAAAGCACAGAGGTGATCTCCCGGTGCTATGCTGCAGCTTCCCACTAGCTATCTAATTTACATTTGGTAGTGTGTATATGTCCCTGCCACTCTCTCACTTCGTCACAGCCCACCCTTCCCCCTCCCCATATACTCAAGTCCATGGTCTAGTAGGTCTGTGTTTTATTCCCGTCCTACCATTAATCTCTTCATGACATTTTTTTCTTAGATTCCATATATATGTGTTAGCATACGGTATTTGTTTTTATCCTTTTGACTTACTTCACTCTGTATGACAGACTCCAGGTCTATCAACCTCATTACAAAAAACTCAGATTCATTTCTTTTTATGGCTGAGTAATATTCCATTTTATATATGTGCCACATCTTCTATATCCATTCAACAGTTGATGGACACTTAGGTTGCTTCCATGTCCTGGCTATCATAAATAGAGCTGCAATAAACATTTTGTTACATGACTCTTTTTGTATTATGGTTTTCTCAGGGTATATGCCCAGTAGTGGGATTGCAGGGTAGTATGGTAGTTCTATCTTTAGTTTTTTAAGGAACCTCCATACTGTTCTTCATAGCGGCTGTATCAATTTACATTCCCACCAGCAGTGCAAAAGGGTTCCCTTTTCTCCACACCCTCTCCAGCATTTACTGTTTCTAGAGTATTTGATGATGGCCAATCTGACCAGTGTGAGATGATATCTCATTGTAGTTTTGATTTGCATTTCTCTAATCATTAATGATGTTGAGCATTCTTTCAGATGATTGTTGACAATCCGTATATCTTCTTTGAAGAAATGTCTATTAGTTCTTCTGCCCATTTTTGGATAGGGTTGTTTGTTTTTTTCTTGTTGAGCTGCATGAGTTGCTTATAAATTTTGGAGATTAATCCTTTGTCAGTTGCTTCATTGGCAAATATTGTTTCCCATTCTGAGGGTTGTCTTTTGGTCTTGTTTATGGTGTCCTTTGTTGTGCAAAAGCTTTTAAGTTTCACTGGGTCCCATTTGTTAATTTTTGTTTTTATTTCCATTTCTCTAGGAGATGGGTCAAAAAGGATCTTGCTGTGATTTATGTCATAGAGTGTTCTGCCTATGTTTTCCTCTAAGAGTTTGACTGTGTCTGGCTTTGCATTCAGGCCTTTAACCCATTTTGAGTTTATTTTTTTGTGTGATGTTAGGGAGTGTTCTAAATTCACACTTTGCCATGTAGGTGTCCAGTTATCCCAGCACCACTTATTGAAGAGGCTGTCTTTTCTCCACTGTATATCCTTCCCTCCTTTATCAAAGATAAAGTGACCATATGTGTGTGTGTTTATCTCTGGGCTTTCTATCGGGTTCCATTGATCTATATTTCTATTTCTCTGACAATACCATACTGTCTTGATTACTGTAGCCTTGTAGTAGGGTCTGAAGTCAGAGAGCCTGATTCCTCCAGCTCCATTTTTCATGTTCAAGATTGCTTTGATTATTCGGGGTGTTTTGTGTTTCCATACAAATTGTGAAATTTTTTGTTCTCGTTCTGAAAAAAAATGCCAGTGGTAATTTGATAGGGATTGCGTTGAACCTGTAGATTGCTTTGGGTAATAGATTCATTTTCACAATGTTTATTCTTCCAATCCAAGAACATGGTATATTTCTCCACCTATTTTATCGTCCTTAATTTCTTTCATCAGTGTCTTACAGTTTTCTGCATACAAGTCTTTTGCCTCCTTAGGTAGGTTTATTCCTAGATATTTTATTCTTTTTGTTGCAATGGTAAATGGGAGTGTTTTCTTAAGTTCACTCTCAGATTTTTCATCATTTTTGTACAAGAATGCCAGAGATTTCTGTGCATTGATGTTGTATCCTGCTACTTTGCCAAAGATTAGCTCTAGCAGTTTTCTGGTAGCATCCTTAGTATTCTCTATGTATAGTATCATGTCGTCTGCAAACAGTGACAGCTTTACTTCTTCTTATCCTGTTTGGATTCCTTTTATTTCTTTTTCTTCTCTGATTGCTGTGGCTAGAACTTCCAAAACTAGGTTGAATAAGAGTGGTGAGAGTGGGCAACCTTGTCTTGTTCCTGATCATAGTGGAAATGGTTTCAGTTTCTCACCACTGAGAATGATGCTGGCTGTGGGTTGGTCATATATGGCCTTTATTATGTTGAGGAAAGTTCCCTCTATGCCTACTTTCTTCAGGGTTTTTATCATAAATCGGTGTTGAATTTTGTCAAAAGCTTTCTCTGCATCTATTGAGATGATCATATGGTTTCTCTCCTTCAGTTTGTTGACATGGTGTATCACGTTCATTGATTTGTGTATATTGAAGAATCCTTGCATTCCTGGAATAAACCCCACTTGATCATGGTGCATGATCCTTTTAATGTGCTGTTGGATTCTGTTTGATAGTATTTTGTTGAGGATTTTTGCATCTATGTTCATCAGTGATATTGGCCTGTAGTTATCTTTCTTTGTGACGTCTTTGTCTGGTTTTGGTATCCGGGTGATGGTGGCCTCATAGAATGAGTTTAGGAGTGTTCTTCCCTCTGCTATCTTTTGGAAGAGTTTGAGAAGGATAGGTTTTAGCTCTTCTCTAAATGTTTTATACAATTCACTTGTGAAGCCATCTGGTCCTGGGCTTTTGTTTGTTGGAAGATTTTTAATCACAGTTTCAATTTCAGTGCTTGTGATTGGTCTGTTCATATTTTCTATTTCTTCCTGGTTCAGTCTCGGCAGCTTGTGCATTTCTAAGAATTTGTCCATTCCTTCCAGGTTGTCCATTTTATTGGCATACAGTTAGTTGCTTGTAGTAATCTCTAATAATCTTTTGTATTTCTGCAGAGTCAGTTGTTACATCTCCTTTTTCATTTCTAATTCAATTGATTTGAGTCTTCTCCCTTTTTTTCTTGATGAGTCTGGCTAATTGTTTATCAATTTTATTTATCTTCCAAAGAACCAACTTTTACTTTTATTGATCTTGGCTATTGTTACCTTCATTTCTTTTTCATTTATTTGTGATCTGATATTTATGATTTATTTCCGTCTGCTAAATTTGGGGGGGGGGTTTGTTCTTCTTTCTCTAGTTGCTTTAGGTGCAAGGTTAGGTTGTTTATTCGAGATGTTTCCTGTTTCTTAAGGTATGATTGTATTGCTATAAACTTCCCTCTTAGAACTGCTTTTGCTTTCTCCCATAGATTTTGGGTCATCATGTCTCCATTGTCATTTGTTTCTAATTACTTTTTTTTAAAACATCTTTATTGGAGTATAACGGTTTTACAATAGTGTGTTAGTTTTTCCTTTACAACAAAGTGAATCAGTTATACATATACATATGTTCCCATATCTTTTCCTCTTGCATCACCCTGTCTCCCACCCTCCCTATCCCATCCCTCTAGGTGGTCACAAAGAGCAGAGGTGATCTCCCTGTGTTATGTGGCAGCTTCCCACTAGCTATCTAATTTACATTTGATAGTGTATATATGTCCCTGCCACTCTCTCACTTCATCACAGCTTACCCTACCCCTCCCCATATCCTCAAGTCCATGATCTAGTAAGTCTGTGTTTTATTCCTGTCCTATCACCAATATCTTCATGACATTTTTTTTTCCCTTAGTGTCCATATATATGTGTTAGCATATGGTATTTGTTTTTCTCCTTCTGACTTACTTCACTCTGTATGACATATTGCCGGTCCATACACCTCATTATAAATAACTCAGTTTAAGACTATACTTTCAGGGATCATTTCTATAGTTTGTTACTAGAGAAGTTTCTCTGAACGTGTAGAGCACCAGAAACCACGAGGAGGAGATGCAGTGTTCTCTTCTGAGCGTGAAGCCGGCTCTTGGCGTTGTTTTTGCAGCTGTCACTAACCATTGATGATCGTTCTGCTCTTCCTTCGGGAGAGAAAGAGGGAGAGGACACCGTCTGAGTGGTTTCGTTTGTAGTTAAAAAATAAATAAATAAATAAATAAATAAAAATAAATAAATAACTCAGTTTCATTTCTTTTTATGGCTGAGTAATATTCCATTGTATATATGTGCCACATCTCTTTATCCATTCCTCTGTTGATGGACACTTAGGTTGCTTCCATGTCCTGGCTATCATAAATAGAGCTGCAATGAACATTTTGGTACATGACTCTTTTTGAATTATGGTTTTCTCAGGGTATATGTGCAGTACTGGAATTGCTGGGTCATATGGTAGTTCTATTTGTAGTTTTTAAAGGAAACTCCATACTGTTCTCCATAGTGGCTGTATCAATTTACATTCCCATCAGCAGTGCAAGAGGGTTCCTTTTTCTCCACACCCTCTCCAGCATTTATTTTTTCTAGAGTTTATGATGATGGCCCATCTGACCGGTGTGAGATGAAATCTCATTGTAGTTTTGATTTGCATTTCTCTAATGATTAATGATGTTGAGCATTCTTTCATGTGTTTGTTAGTAATCTGTATATCTTCTTTGGAGAAATGTCTATTTAGTTCTTCTGCCCATTTATGGATTAGGTTTTATGTTTTTTTGTTATTGAGCTGCCTGAGTTGCTTATAAATTTTGGAGATTAATCCTTTGTCAGTTGCTTCATTTTCATACATTTTCTGCCATTCTGAGGGATGTCTCTTGGTCTTGTTTATGGTGTCCTTTGCTGTGCAAAAGCTTTTAAGTATCATTAGGCCCCATTTGTTAATTTTTGTTTTTATTTCCATTTCTCTAGGAGATGGGTCAAAAAGGATCTTGCTGTGATTTATGTCATAGAGTGTTCTGCCTATGTTTTCCTCTGAGAGTTTGATAGTGTCTGGCCTTACATTTAGGTCTTTAGCCAATTTTGAGTTTATTTTTTTGTGTGATGTTAGGGAGTGTTCTAATTTCATACTTTTCCATGTAGGTGTCCAGTTATCCCAGCACCACTTATTGAAGAGGCTGTCTTTTCTCCACTGTATATCCTTCCCTCCTTTATCAAAGATAAGGTGACCATATGTGTGTGTGTTTATCTCTGGGCTTTCTATCGTGTTCCATTGATCTATATTTCTGTTTTTGTGCCATACTATACTGTCTTGATTACTGTAGCCTTGTAGTAGGGTCTGAAGTCAGGGCGCCTGATTCCTCCAGCTCCATTTTTCGTTCTCAAGATTGCTTTGGCGATTTGGGGTCTTTTATGTTTCCATACAAACTGTGAACTTTTTTGTTCTAGTTCTGTAAAAAATGCCAGTGGTAATTTGATAGGGATTGCATTGAATCTGTAGATTGTTTTGGGTAAAAGATTCAATTTCACAATGTTGATTCTTCCAATCCAAGAACATGGTATATTTCTCCATATATTTGTATCATCTTTAATTCTTTCATCAGTGTCATAGTTTTCTGCATACAAGTCTTTTGTCTCCTTACGTAGGTTTATTCCTAGATATTTTATTCTTTTTGTTGCAATGGTAAATGGGAGTGTTTTCTTAATTTCACTCTCAGATTTTTCATCATTAGTGTATAAGAATGCCAGAGATTTCTGTGCATTAATTTTGTATCCTGCAACTTTACCAAATTCATTGATTAGCTCTAGTAGTTTTCTGGTAGCATCCTTAGTATTCTCTATATATAGTATCATGTCATCTGGAAACAGTGACAGCTTTACTTCTACTTTTCCTACTTGGATCCCTTTTATGTCTTTTTCTTCTCTGATTGCTGTGGCTAGAACTTCCAAAACTAGGTTGAATAAGAGTGGTGAGAGTGGGCAACCTTGTCTTGTTCCTGATCTTAGTGGAAATGGTTTCAGTTTTTCACCTTTGAGAAAGATGCTAGTTGTGGGTTTGTCATATATGACCTTTATTATGTTGAGGAAAGTTCCCTCTATGCCTACTTTCTTCAGGGTTTTTATCATAAATCGGTGTTGAATTTTGTCAAAAGCTTTCTCTGCATCTATTGAGATGATCATATGGTTTTTCTCCTTCAGTTTGTTGATATGGTGTATCACGTTGATTGATTTGCATATATTGAAGAATCCTTGCATTCCTGGAAAAAACCCCACTTGATCATGGTGTATGATCCTTTTAATGTGCTGCTGGATTCTGTTTGCTAGTATTTTGTTGAGGATTTTTGCATGTATGGTCATCAGTGCTATTGGCCTATAGTTTTCTTTCTTTGTGATGTGTTTGTCTGGTTTTGGTATCCGGGTGATGGTGGCCTCTTAGAATGAGTTTGGGAGTGTTCCTCTCTCTGCTATCTTTTGGATGAGTTTGATAAGGACAGGTGTTAGCTCTTCTCTAAATATTTGATAGAATTCCCCTGAGAAGCCATCTGGTCCTGGGCTTCTGTTTGTTGGAAGATTTTTAATCACAGTTTCAATTTCAGTGCTTGTAATTGGCCTCTGCGTATTTGCTATTTCTTCCTGGTTCAGTCTCGGCAACTTGTGCATTTCTAAGAATTTGTACATTTCTTCCAGGTTGTCCATTTTATTGGCATACAGCTGCTTGTAGTAATCTCAAGTAATCTTTTGTATTTCTGCAGTGTCAGTTGTTACATCTCCTTTTTCATTTCTAATTCAATTGATTTGAGTCTTCTCCGTTTTTTTCTTGATGAGTCTGGCTAATGCTTTATCAATTTTCTTTATCTTCTCAAAGAACCAGCTTTTACATTTATTGATCTTTGCTATTGTTTCCTTCATTGCTTTTTCATTTATTTTTGATCTGATCTTTTTGATTTCTTTCCTTCTGCTTTTCATCAGAAACGATGAAGTAAAGCTGTCACTGTTTGCTGATGACATGATACTATACATAGAGAACCCTTAAGATACTACTGGAAATCTACTAGAGCTAATCAATGAATTTAGTAACCTAGCAAGATACAAAATTAATGCACAAAAATTTCTTGCATTCCTATACACTAATGAAGAAAAATCTGAAAGTGAAATTAAAAAAACACTTCCATTTACCATTGCAACAAAGTGAATAATATGTCTCGGAATAAGCCTATCTAAAGAGGCAAATGACCTGTATGCAGAAAATTATAAGATACTGATGAAAGAAATTAAAGATGATACAAATCAATGGAGAAATATATCATGTTCTTGGATTGGAAGAATCAACATTGTGAAAATGACTATACTGCCCAAAGCAATCTACAGATTTATTGCAATCCGTATCAAATTACCACTGGCATTTTTCACCTAACTAGAACAAGAAATTTCACAACTTGTATGGAAACACAAAAGACCCCAAATAGCCAAAACAATCTTGAGAAAGAAAAACGGAGCTGGAGGAATTAGCCTCCATGACTTCAGACTATACGACAAAGCTACAATCAAGACACTATTGTAGTGGCACAAAAACAGAAATATATATCAATGGAAAAGGATAGGAAGCCCATAGATAAACCCACGCACATATTTTTACCATATCTTTCCTAAAGGAGGCAAGAATATATAGTGGAAAAATACAGCCTATTGAATACGTGGTGCTGGGAAAACTGGAAAGCTACATGTAAAGAATGAAATTAGAACACCTCCTAACACCATACAGAAAAAATAAACTCAAAATGGATTAAAGATCTCAGTTTAAGGCAGACACTATCAAACTCTTAGAGGAAAATATAGGCAGAACACTCTATGACATAAATCACAGCAAGATCCTTTTTGACCCACCTCCTAGAGAAATGGAAATAATATCAAAAATAAACAAATGGGACTTAATGAAGTTTAAAAGTTTTTTCACAGCAAAGGAAACCATTAACAAGAGGGAAAATATCCAAAATTTATAAGCAACTCAGGCAGCTCAATAACAAAAAAACAATCAACCCAATCCAAAAATGGGCAGAAGACTAAAATAAACATTTCTCCAAAGAAGATATGCAGATTGCCAACAAACCCATGAAAGAATGCTCAACATCATTAATCATTAGAGAAATGGAAGTCAAAACTACAATGCAATATCATCTCACACTGGTCAGAATGACCATCATCAACAAATCTAGAAACAATAAATGCTGGAGAGGGTGTGGAGAAATGGCAACCTTCTTGCACTGTTGGTTGGAATGTAAATTGATACAGCCACTATGGAGAACAATATGGTGCTTCCTTAAAAAACTACAAATAGAACTATCATATGACCCAGCAATCCCACTATTGGGCATATACCCTGAGAAAGCCATAATTCAAAAAGAGTCATTTACCAAAATGTTCATTGCAGCTCTATTTACAATAGCCAGGATATGGAAGCAACCTAAGTGTCTTCAACAGATGAATGGTTAAAGAAGACATGGCACTTATATACAATGGAATATTACTCAGCCATAAAAAATGAAATTGAGTAAATTGTAGTGAGGTAGATGGACCTAGAGTCTGTCATACAGAGTGAAGTAAGTCAGAAGGAGAAAAACAAATACCATATGATAACATATATATGTATATGGAATCTAAAAATAAAAGAAAAGTCATGAAAATCCTAGGTGCAAGACCTGAATAAAGACACCAACCTACTAGAAAATGGATTTGATGGGGAGGGGGAAGGGTAAGCTGTGGCAAAGTTAGAGAGTGGCATGGACATATATACACTACCAAACATAAAATAGATTGCTAGTGGTAAGCAGCCACATGGCAGAGGGAGATCAGCTCGGTGCTTTGTGACCACCTAGAGTGGTGGGATAGGGAAGGTGGGAAGGAGAGATACACAAGAAGGAAGAGATATGAGGCCATATGTATATGTATAACTTATTCACTTTATTATAAAGCAGAAGCTAACACACCATTGTAAAGCAGTTATACTCAAATATAGATGTTTAAAAACAAAAAACAAACAACAACAACAAAATACAAAACATGGGGGGATTAAAAATGCAGATCTTTAGAATGCGTTTGAACTTAAATGATGATCAGTTTAAAACAAGTAGATATGGTTATGAGTTGATATATATGAACCCCATTTTAACCGCAAATGAGAAACCTACAATAAATACACAGAAATTAAGGAGAAAGTCACCCAAACATAACACTGAAGAGAATATTCAAGTCATGAGGGAAGAGGTTAAAAAAAGAATAGAGAAGAACTACATAAATAGCCAGAAAACAAGTCACAAATTGGCAATAAATATGTAACTATCAATAATCACTTTATTTGTCCATGGACCGAATCCCTCAATAATAAGAAACGGTAAAAATTGAATAAGTAAAAAAGTGCCATCTATATACTGTCTACATGATACTCACTTCAGAGCTAAAGACACACAGACTGAAAGTGAAGGGATAGAAAAAGATATTCCATGCAAATGGAACAAAAAGAAAGTTGGGGCAGCAATACTCATATCAGACAAAGTAGAGTTAAAATAAAATATATAGTAAAAGATAAAGAAAGACATTATACAATGATAAAATGGTCAATCCAAGAAGAGGATAGAACATTGTAAGCATATATACACCTAATATTGGAGCACTGAAATACAAAAACAAATATTAACAGACATAAAGGGAGATATTGACAGTAATACAATAATAGTAGGGGACTTACATCAGTGGATAGATCATCCAGACATAAAATCAATAAGGAAACTTATTGATTTTAATTTTCTTAAATTTACCAAGGCTTGCTTTGTGACCCAAGATATGATCTATCCTGGAGAATGTTCCATGAGCACTTGAGAAAAATGTGTATTCTGTTGTTTTCTGATGGAATGTCCTATAAATATCAGTTAAGTCCATCTTATTTAATGTATCATTTAAAGCTTGTGTTTATTTATTTTCATTCTGGAGGATCTATCCATTGGTGGAAGTAGAGTGTTAACGTCCCCTAATCTGATTGTATTACTGTCAATTTCCCCTTTTATGGCTGTTAGTATTTGCCTTATGTATTGAGGTGCTCCTATGTTGGGTGCATAAATATTTACAATTGTTATATCTTCTTCTTGGATTGATTCCTTGATCATTATGAAGTGTCCTTCTTTGTCTCTTGTAACAGTCTTTGTTTTTAAGTCTATTTTTTCTAATATGAGAATTGCTACTCCAGCTTTCTTTTCATTTCCATTTGGATGGAATATCTTTTTTACCCCCTCACTTTCAGTCTGTATGTGTCCCTAGGTCTGAGGTGGGTCTCTTGTAGAAAGTATATATACAGATCTTGTTTTTGTATCCATTCAGCCAGTCTATGTCGTTTGGTTGGAGCATTTAATCCATTTATATTTAAGGTAATAATTGATATGTATGTTCCTAACACCATTTTCTTAATTGTTCTGGGTTTATTATTGCAGGTCTTTTCCTTCTCTTGTGTTTCCTGTCTAGAGAAGTTCCTATAGCATTTCTTGTAAAGCTGGTTTGGTGGTGCTGAATTCTCTCAGCTTCTGCTTCTCTGTAAAGATTTTAATTTCTCCATCAATTCTGAATGAGACCCTGGCCTGGTAGAGTAATCTTCCTTGTAGGTTTTTCTCCTTCATCGCTTTAAATATGACTTGCCACTCCCTTTTGGCTTGCAGAGTTTCTGCTGAAAGATCAACTTTTAACCTCATGGGGATTCCTTTGTGTGTTATTTGTTGTTTTTCCCATGCTGCTTTTAATATTTTTCTTGGTATTTAATTTTTGATAGTTTGATTAATATGTGTCTTGGTGTGTTTCTCCTTGGATTTATCCTGTATGGGACTCTCTGTTCTTCCTGGACTTGTTTAACTATTTCTTTTCCCATATTAGGGAAGTTTTCAACTATAATCTCTTCAAATATTTTCTCAGTCCCTTTCTTGTTCTCTTCTTCTTCTGAGACCCCTATAATTTGAATGTTTTTGTGTTTAATGTTGTTCCAAAAGTCTCTGAGAGTTTCCTCAATTCTTTTCATTCTTCTTTCTTTATTCTGCTCTGCACTAGTTATTTCCACTATTTTATCTTCCTGGTCACTTACCCGCTCTTCTGCCTCAGTTATTCTGGTATTGATCCCTTATAGAGAATATTTAATTTCATTTATTGTGTTGTTCTTCACTGTTTGTTTGCTTTTTAGTTCTTCTACGTCCTTGTTAAAAGTTTCTTGTATTTTTTCCATTCTATTTCCAAGATTTTGTATCATCTTTACTATTATTACTCTGAATTCTTTTTCAGGTAGACTGCCTATATCCTCTTCATTTGTTAGGTCTGGTGGGTTTTTGCCTTGCATCTTCATCTGCTATGTGTTTCTCTATCTTCTCATTTTGCTTAACTTACTGTGTTTGGGGTCTCCTTCTTGAAGGTTGCAGTTTCATAGTTTCCACTGTTTTTGCTGTCTGTCCTCAGTGGCTAAGGTTAATTCAGTGTGTTGTGTAGGCTTCCTGGTGGAGGGGACTAGTGCCTGTGTTCTGGTGGGTGAGGCTGGATCTTGTCTTTTTGGTGAGAAGTTCCACGTCTGGTAGTGTGTTTTGGGGTGTCTGTGGCCTTATTATGGTTTTAGGCAGCTTCTCTACTAATGGATGGGACTGTGTACCTGTCTTGCTAGTTGTTTGTCACAGGGTGTCCAGCACTGTAGCTTCCTTGCCGTTGAGTGGAGCTGCGTCTTGGCTTTGAGATGGAGAACTCTGGGAGGTTTTCACCATTAGCTATTACATGGGGCTGGGAGGTCTCTTGTTGACCAGTTTCCTGAACTTGGCTCTCCCACCTATGAGGCACAGCCCTGATGCCTGGCTGGAGAACATAGAGCCTGTCATCCACTTGGCTCAGAATAAGAGGGAGTAAAAAAAAGAGAGAAAGAAAGGAAGGAAGGAAGGAAGGAAGAAAGAAAGAAAGATACAAAGAAAGAAAGAAAGAAGATAAAACAAAATACAGTGAAATAAAATAGTTATTAAAATAAAAATAATGTAAAAATTTTTTTAATTAAAAAATTTTTTTAAGTGATAAAGAAATAAAAGAAAGAAAGAAAGAAGAGAGCAACCAAACCAAAAAAACAAATCCACCAATTATAATAAGTGTTGAAAACTATAGTAAAAAAGAAAAAAATCCTGACAAGCAGAACCCTAGGACAAATGGTAAAAGCAAAGCTATACAGACAACATCACACACAGAAGCATACATATACACACTCACAAGTAGAGAAAAAGAGAAAAACAAAAATAATATATATATATCATTGATCCCAAAGTCTACCTCCTCAATTTGGGATGATTCTTTGTCTATTCAGGTATTCCACCAATGCAGGGTACATCAAGTTGATTGTGGAGATTTAATCCACTGCCCCTGAGGCTGCTGGGAGAAATTTCCCTTTCTCTTCTTTGTTCGCACAGCTCCTGGGTTCAGCTTTGGATTTGGACTTGCCTCTGCATGTGGGTCACCTGAGGGCATCTGTTCTTCCCTCAAACAGGACGTGGTTAAAGGAGCAGCTCATTCGGGGGCTCTGGCTCACTCTGGCTTGGGGGATGGAGGGCTACAGAATGTGGTCATAGCCTTTGGTGGCAGAGGCCCGCATGACTTTTCAAGAGCGTGAGGTGTGCCGTGTGTTCTCCTGGGGAAGTTGTCCCTGGATCATGGGACCCTGGCAGTGCTGGGCTGCAAAGTCTTCCAGGAGGGTAGGTGTGGATAGTGACATGTGCTTGCACAGAAGTTTCTTGGTGGCTGCAGCAGCAGCCTTAGCATCTCATGCCCGTCTCCGGTGTCTGCGCTGATAGCTGCAGTTCACACCCGTCTCTGGAGATCCTTTAAGCAGTGCTCTTAATCCCCTCTCCTTGCATACCAGGAAACAAAGAGGGAAGAAAAAGTCTCTTGTCTCTTTGGTGGCTCCAGACATTTCCTGGATTCCCTCTTGGCTAGCTGTGGCACACTAGCCCCCTTCAGGCTGTGTTCACGCAGCCAACCCCAGTCCTCTCCCTGGGATAGGACCGAAGCTTGAGCCTCAGCTCCCAGCCTCCGCTTGCCCTGGTGGGTGAGCAGACAAGCCTCTCGGACTGGTGAGTGCTGGTTTGCACTGATTCTCTGTGTGGGAATCTCTCTGCTTTGCCCTCCACACCCTTGTTGCTGCACTCTCTTCCATGGCTCCAAAGACTCCCTGCTCCACCACTCACTGTCTCTGCCCATGAAGGGGCTTCCTAGTGTGTGGAAACCTTTCCTCCTTCAAAGCTCCCTCCCACTGGTGAAGGTCCAGTCCCTATTCTTTTGTCTCTGTTTTTTCTTTTTTCTTTTGCCCTACCGAGGTACACAGGAAGTTTCTTGCCCTTTGGGAGGTCTGAGCTCTTCTGCCAGCGTTCAATAGTTGTTCTGTATGAGTTGTTCCACATGTAGATGTGTTTCTGATGTATTTGTGCCAGGAAGGTGATCTCCACGTCTTACTCTTCCGCCATCTTGAAGCTCCCCTGTTTTGTGTTTTGATGTACTATTTTACATCTTCAAGCCAATCTCTTAACTGTTTATTATAGTTATAGTTGATTTTGCAATTTTTATGTTTTAACATTTGTACCAGCTTATTTAAACAGTTGATCTACTGCCTTACTATATACTTGCCTTTACCAGTGAAATTTTTTCTTTCTTATATTTTCTTATTTCTTGTTATAGTCTTTTATTTTTACACTTAAAGAAGATACTTTAACATTTCTTAGAAGGTAGGTTTAATGTTGACGAACTCTTTTAGTTTTTGCTTGTCTGGGAAATTCTATCTCTCTTTGAATTCTGAATGATAACCTTGCTGGATAGAGTATCTTAGATTGCAAGGTTTTTTTTTTTTTTTTTTTTTTTTTTCCTTTTAGCACTTTAAATATATCATGGCACTTCCTTCTGCCCTGGGAAGTTTCCACTAAAAAAAAATCAGCTGATAACCTTATAGGGGTTTCCTTGTATGTGACTCTTTGTTTTCCTCTTGCTGCCTTTAAAATTATGTCCTTGGGCTTCCCTGGTGGTGCAGTGGTTGAGAGTCTGCCTGCTGATGCAGGGAACATGGGTTCGTGCCCCAGTCCAGGAGGATCCCACATGCCGCAGAGTGGCTAGGCCCACGAGCCATGGCTGCTGAGCCTGCATATCCAGAGCCTGTGCTTCACAACGGGAGAGGCCACAACAGTGAGAGGCCCATGTACCACCAAAAAATATAAATAAAAAATAATAAAATTATGTTCTTAACTTTTGTCATTTTAATTATGATATGTCTTGGTGTGGGTCTCTTTTGGTTCATCTTGTTTAGGACTCTCTGTGCTTCCTGGACCTGGATACTTTTTCCTTCTTCAGGTTAGGGAAGTTTTCATCCATAATTTCATCAAATACATTTTCTGCTCATTTCTCTCTCTCTCTTTTCATTCTGAGACCCCTGTAATGCAATTGTTAGTATCTTTGATGTTGTCCCAGAAGTCTTTTAAACTATCTTCATTTAATGTTTTCTTTATGTTGTTCTGATTAGGTTGTTTCCATTATTTTATATTCCAGATCACTTATGCATTCTTCTGTATCACCTAATCTGCTGTTAATTCTTTCTAGTGTGTTTTCAGCTTCAGGTTTTGTATTCTTCAGGTCTGACTGGTTCCTTTTTATATTTCCTAGTTCTTTCTTGAACTTCTCACTGTGTTCATTTATTCTCTTCCTGATTTCGTTTAGCATTTTTATTACCATTGCTTTGCATTCTTTATCAGGTAAATTTTTAATTTGTTTCATTAGGGTTTTTCTGGGGTTTTCTTTTGTTCTTTTGTTTGAAATATATTCCTATGTCTTCTTCTTTTGTTCAACTTTCTCTACCCCTATGAAATTAGGTGAAACAGTTACCTATTGTGGTCTTGAAGGTGTGTTCTTGTGTGGGAGCATCCCTAGCAGATTGCATGTGCCCAGTGGCTTTGGTGTGGTGGGAGAGCTGGATCTGAAGTTAGCATGGGCTATATCTTCTCCTGGGGTGCACTGGCAGCAAGTTTCTTGGTGGGAGGTAGGGATGGAGTCAGATGGGCTAGACTCAGAGTCAGGTTTCAGCTGTGTCTTCTCCTAGGCTCAGTGGAAATTTCTGCTTTATTAAGGGGCAAGGGCAAGGCCTGAGGGATTAGAGCAGGAGCCCTAGGGGAATTGGGATTTTCTCTGGCAGTCTCTGCCTTCTTTAAGTGCATGACCAGAGACTGAGGTCTTGGGGCTGCACTTCTGAGCTAGCTCTGCTTTTTCCCAATTGTGTGCATGTGCACCTTGAGTAGAAGCAGAGTTGGGGCCCAAGGAATTGGAGTTGCACTACTGAGCTGGCTCTACTCCTTCCCTGTTGCATGTGTGTGTGCATGATAGCAATGGCTGTCTCTACCCTGGTTAGAGGTGGGGCTGGTGCCAGAGCTGGCTCTGCTCCTTCCTCAGTGCATGTGTTCACATTGGCAATGACATATTTTGCCTTACTGGAAAACAATGCCAGAGCAGAAGGGGATGGAGCAGGAACTTGGTGGTGGCTGAGAGACGCACTGTGGTAATCCTGGAGGCTGGCCAGAGCACCAAGCAGTTTTCAGTCTGCTGCCTGTGTGCTGGGACTGGGAGCAAACAAGTCTGTGTGTGCATTTTTCAAGAGAGGAGTCTCAGTTTCTTACATCACTCTGGTCAGCCTCACTGGATTTCAAGTCAACTAATGAGCCTTGCCTTCTCATTGTCAGACCCAGGGCTGGGGTACCTAATATGGGGCTCAACCCCCTCACTCCAGAGGGAGGATCCCTGAGCCTGTGATTTTCCCTTCCTCTTCTCAGTCACACACTAAGAGTGTGGGATCCAGCTATATCACTTCTCTCCTACCACCTCCATGTTGTTCTCTCCTTATATTCTTGGTTGCAGATGAGTCATACTGCTAGCTTTCTGGTCATTCTAGGAAGAGTTGCTATATATGTAGTTGTAGTTTTTGTGTGTTCATGATGAGATCAGTGTCTTCCTTCTCTGCCATCTTGATCCTGCCTCCAAACTCCCCAATCCTTCTAAATGGGTTCCACCTAGAAAGTTGGATCCAGAGCCTGACCATTGATGACTCTCACCATCAGGATGAAATGGAATTTCTAAATCCTACGGCTTGCCACTCTCAAAGTCTATCTATGCCAAGATTTCAGGGCAACCACTTCATGAAATTCAAAAGACAATATTGGTGTAGCCAAAGAGGATTAGTGGGACTAAGGACTGAATGCCAAAGGACAAGAATACAACCATACTCTTCTAATAAAAGAGGAAAATAGAAGTGCCATTGATACACAGATTGCATTCCATGCTGCTTTACAAACCATGTCCATCACACAAGCGGATAAATGTAACCATCTAAAACAAAATATTTTGGCATGGTAAGGAGGATGCAGGCCTCTTCTATAGATGAAAATCCAGAGCCTTTGGCAAGATGGGTACCTTGAGTATTGTTCTATCCCCAACCGCTACTCTCTACAACCTCCCCGTGCCTTTCTCTGTAGGATAACATAAAGATTTCTTCAGTTTCTCATTTCTTGATTTTGTGTAAAACAGAGACAGAGACGTCTAGTGGAAAGAAAACAGTATTTGAAAGAAACATCTGGCTTTGTTTTGTGACTTCATCACTATGTTACCCTTGGCACATTGCTTAAATTTTCTGAGCCTTATTGTTCTCACCAGTACAGCACATGGGGATAATAAACAATAGCAAAAAAGGTAAAGAAAATTCTACCACAATCCCCTGTTGAAATTCTCTTCAGCCGTTACTACTATGAATGTGAAAACTATCTATCAAAATGAGAAAATACTTATGTTGAATTTATTAAAAGTGGGACTCAAATTGAAACTATGGGAAAATATTCAGAGACAACAGGGCTAGGAGAAAATATATCTATATGCTAACAGTAGTCATAATGAGGTGATGGAATTGGGGTGTTTTTTCTCCTATTTTCTCATTTTTCTAGTATATTCTAATCAAAGAACATATTATTAATAGTTATATCTGAAGAATCTCAATATAGAGCTGCAGGAAAATAGTTTCCCTTAATTTGGAATTAGCCGTGACATATGTTCCTAAGGTATATATTGCACAAACGATAGCAGTAATAACAATAAAAAGAATTTTCCAAAGTAATAACATGGCCATCAGAATTTTCAACTTGCAGAACCATTGAGGGGAATTAATCAATGAGTGTGAAGAAACAGGTAAATTGTACATAGAACAATTTCAATTTCTATGTTAATCCATTCCTAACTTCTTGCCTCCTTTCCACTTGGGTCGCAGATTCTGATGCAATAGTATGATCCTTCCTCTGCTAGCCCTTAGACATTTCCATACCAATGGCCATGTCCTCACTAAGAAGGGGAGAGTGGTCTCATCACTGTTATTCAACATAGTTTTGGAGACTTTAGCCACAGCAATCAACAAAAAGAAATAAAAGGAATCCAAATCAGAAAGGCAGAAGTAAAACGGTCACTGTTTGCAGATGACATGACACTATATTTAGAGAATCCTAAAGATGCTACCAGAAATCTACAAAGGCTAATCAATGAATTTGGTAAAGTAGGAGGATACAAAATTAATACAAAGAAATCTCTGATGTTCCTATATACTAATGATGAAAAATCTGAAAGAGAAATTAAGGAAGCACTCCCATTTACCACTGCAACAAAAAGAATAAATACCTGGAATATACCTAACTAAGGAGACAAAAGACCTGTATGCAGAAAACTATAAGACACTGATGAAAGAAATGAAAGACAATACAAACAGATGGAGAGATATACCATGTTCTTGGATTGGAAGAAGCAATACTGTGAAAACGACTATACTACCCAAAGCAATCTACAGATTTATTCCAATCACTATCAAATTACCACTGGCATTTTTCACAGAACTAGAACAAAAAATTTCAAAATTTGTATGTAAGCACAGGAGACCCCAAATAGCCAAAACAATCATGACAAAGAAAAACAGAGCTGGAGGAATTAGGCTCCCAGACTTTAGACTATACTACAAAGCTACAGTAATCAAGACAATATGGTACTCACAGAAAAACAGAAACATAGATCAATGGAACAGGCTAAAAAGACCAGAGATAAACCCATGCACATATGGTCACCTTATCTTTGATAAAGGAGGCAAGAGTATACAATTGAGAAAAGACAGCCTCTTCAATAAGTGGCTGGGAAAACTGGACAGCTACATGTAAAAGAATGAAACTAGAACATTTTCTAACACCATACAAAAAATTTACTCAAAAATGGATTAAAGACCTAAATGTAAGACCAGACACTATAAAACTCATAGAGGGAAACCTAGGCAGAACACTCTGACATAAATCATACAAACATCTTTTTTGACCCACCTCCTAGAGTAATGAAAACAAAAACAAAAATAAACAAATTGGACCTAATTAAAAGCTTTTGCACAACAAAGGAAACCATAAAAAAGACAAAAAGACAACCCTCAGAGTGGGAGAAAATATTTGCAAACCAGCAACCAACAAGGGATTGATCTCCAAAATATACAAACAGCTCATGCAGCTTAATATCAAACAAAAGAAACAACCCAATTGAAAACTGGGCAGAAGACTGAAATAGACAATTTTCCAAAGAAGACATACATATGGCCAACAAACACATGGAAAGATGCTCAATATAACTAATTATTAGAGAAATGCAAATCAAAACTATGATGAGGTATCACCTCACAACAGTCAGAATTGCCATCATCAAAAAATCTACAAACAATAAATGCTGGAGAGGGTGTGGAGGAAAGGGAACCCTCTTGCACTGTTGGTTTGAATGTAAATTGGTCTAGTCCTTATAGAGAACAGTATGGAGGTTCTTCAAAAAACGAAAACAAGAACTACCACATGACCCAGCAATCTCACTCTTGGGTATACACCTGGAGAAAACCATAATTCAAAATGATAAATTCACCCCAATATTCATTGCAGCTCTATTTACAATAGTCAGTTCATGGAAGCAACTTAAATGTCCATCAACAGAGAAATGGATAAAAAACGATGTTGTACATATATACAGTGGATTATTAGTCAGCCATAAAAAGGAACAAAATAGTGCCATTTGCAGGGAAGTGAGTAGACCCAGAAGCACACTGCTTCAAATGCATTATCTCATTTAATCTTCACAATAACCCTAAGAAGTAAGTAATTTATTAACATCATTTTACAGATGACAACTTTAAGGTATAGAGACTGAGAAATTTATTCAAAGCTACTCATGCAGGATAAGAGGCAGAGCTGGAATTCTAATCCTGGACTGTTTATTCCAAAGCCTCTGCTCTTAATAATGCTACAGCATGCTGCCACCTGAACAGCAATGTCTCTGCTTAAGGAATAATAGTCCCCATAAGTTGCTAGTTTGAGAGTAAACTCTACTTTGTTAATTCTCCTGGACTCTTACAGCATCATTTTTAGTTTTATTTTTAAATTTTTAGCAGTGGATGACAGAAATGCTAGGAACAATTTAGAGGAATTCTGCCAGGATACTCCAGTAACATACAAAACCTCCTTCTATTCCTATTCTTCCCTCCTCACCACTAATTCACCTGAATTTTAGAGCCTGGCACAAATACTGGCTCCACCTCATCTTTCTGACTCTATTTCTGCCTCTATGGAATGTTAATAATTAACCTTCCTCATGGTTAATATTAAATGACATGATGCTAAGTGGAGGCTGGGGGCAGTTACTGCCCTTATTCATATCTTCCTCAACCCAAAGAGAAAGATTGAATAAGAAACATTCTGAGGAACCCTAAACTGTCCTTTAGTTAGTGTTCCTCAAACATTTAGTATTTGTGGCACACTTCCAAAAATACTAGAATTTTGAGTCATACACTTCAAAGACTTCAAAGATGAACACAAGTTTGAGAAAAGCAAGTTTTAGAAAACTGAAATAAAGCTTTCAATTTACCATGGCATATGAAGATATAAATTATACATATATGTATATATAAAATTAATTATTTTTATTCTGAAAGTAATAGCATATGAAAAAATAATAATAATTTCAAACAGTAATTACAAATTTTTATTTTAACATGACTCGAATATAGCTCCTTTATTCCCCTTATTTTACCATTAGGAGAACAGAGCATAAAACCACACTCTTTTGGAATACAAGTTCACTAACTACATTCTTCCTTTTTTTGCCTTTAGTGTATGTAAGTGTCTGTAATCTTAATTTGTAGATATATGACATTGAAAAGAGCAGATGAGTTATGCATATAAATGTGGTTGCATCTCCTTTGTTAGCATTTGCCTTATGTACTGAGGTGCTCCTATGTTGAGTGCATAAACATTTATAATTGTTATATCTTCTTGGATTGATCCTTTGATCATTATGTAGTGTCCCTCTTTACCTCTTTTTTTAACATCTTTATTGGAGTATAATTGCTTTACAATGGTCTGTTAGTTTCCACTTTATAACAAAGTGAATCAGTTATACATATACATATGTTCCCATATCTCTTCCCTCTTGCGTCTCTCTCCCTCCAACCCTCTCTATCTCACCCCTCTAGTTGGTCACAAACCACCTAGCTGATCTCTCTGTGCTATGCAGCTACTTCCCACTAGCTATCTATTTTGCATGTGATAGTGTATATATGTCCATGCCACTCTCTCACTTTGTCACAGCTTACCCTTCCCCCTCCCCATATCTTCAAGTCCATGCTCTAGGTCTGTGTCTTTATTCCGGTCTTCCTCCATACTTCTTGTAACAGATTTCATTTAAAGTCTATTTTATCTGATATGACTATTGCTACTCCAGCTTTCTTTTGATTTCCATTTGCATGGACTATCTTTTTCCATCCCTTCACTTTCAGTCTGTATGTGTCCCTAGGTCTGAAATAGGTCTCTTGTACACAGCATATATATGAGTCTTGTTTTTGTATCCATTCAGCCAGTCTGTGTCTTTTGGTTGGGGCATTTAATCCATTACCTTCAAGGTTATTATTGATATGTATGTTCTTATCACGATTTTCTTAATTGTTTTGGGATTGTTTTTGTGGGTTGTTTTCTTCTCTTGTGTTTCTTGCCTAGAGAACTTTTTTAGTGGTGCTAAAGAAAGCACCACCTTTAGTGGTGGTGCTGAATTCTCTTAGCTTTTGTTTGTCTGACAAGCTTTTTGATTTCTCCATTGAATCTGAATGAGATCCTTGCTGGGTAGAGTAATCTTGATTGTAGGTTTTTCTCTATCATCACTTTAAGTATATCCTGCTACTCCCTTCAGAGTTTCTGCTGAAAAATCAGCTGATAACCTTATGGGGATTCCTCTGTATGTTATTTTTTTTTTGTTTTTCCCTTGCTGCTTTTAATATCTTCTCTTTGAATTTAATTTTTGTTAGTTTGATTAATATGTGTCTTTATGTGTTTTTCCTGGTGTTTATCCTTTATGAGACTCTCTTTGTTTCCTGGACTTTGGTGACTATTTCCTTTCCCATGTTAAGGAAGTTTTCAACTATAATCTCTACAAATATTTTCTCAGACCCTTTATTTTTCTCTTTTTCTTCTGGGACCCCTATAATTCAAATGTTGGTGCATTAAGTGTTGTCCCAGAGGTCTCTGAGACTGTCTTCAATTCTTTTTATTCTTTTTCTTTATTCTGCTCCCTGGCAGTTATTTCCACCATTTTCTCTTCCAGCTCACTTATTCGTTCTTCTGCCTCAGTTATTGTTATTAATTCCCTTCTAGTGCATTTTTCATATCACTTATTGTGTTGTTCATCTCTGTTTGTTTGTTCTTTATTTCTTCTATATATCTTTGTTAAACATTTCTTGTATTTTCTCATTCTGTGCCTCCATTCTATTTCCAAGATTCTGGATCATCTTTACTATCATTACTCTGAATTCTTTTTCAGGTAGATTGCCTATTTCTTCTTCATTTATTTGGTCATGTAGGTTTTTACCTTGCTCCTTCATCTGTGACATATTTTATTGCTGTCTCATTTTTTTTTAATGAATGGGATTGTGTTCCTGTCTCACTGGTTGTTTGGCCTGAGGCTTCCAACACTGGAGTTTGTATGCTGTTGGGTAAAGCTGGGTCTTGGTGATGAGATGAGGAATCATGAGACCTCACTCCAATGAATATTCCCTGAGGTCTGAGACTCTCTGTTAGTCCAGTAGTTCAGACTCAGAGCTCCCACTGCAGGAGCTTCAGTCCAATCCGCAGCTCATGAACCAAGATCCCATGGGGTGGCAAAAAAAGAAAAAAAAGAGAACAATAACAAAGTAAAAAATAAAATTAGACTAGGAAACTAACAGATATGTTAGAAAAAATATAAAAATAAAAATATAGAAGAATCAACAACTGGAAGGTACATCAGCACTGCCATGGTAAAAAAAGAGGAGGAGGCAGAGAAAAAAAAAGAAGGAAAAAATGGGGGGGGAGGCCTTGGTTGTGGAGGGTGGGGCCTAAGGAAGGGTAATATTTGGGTCAGGGTCGGGGCTTATGCTTAGGAGCCCGAGGGCTGGAAAAGGCCCTGGGGGCTGTTGGGGGGGTGGAGCTTTGGCTCAAGGAACAGAAAGGGCACAGGTATGGCCCCCACCCCTGGTCTCAGAGGGTGGGAGACATCACCAGGGAGCCCAGCAGGCTTCCTGGGCTCAAATGGGCAAGGCAAATGCAATTCATCTCTCTACCCCTCCTCCAAGATTGCTCCACCCAAGTGTCTCTTTTGATTTCCCCAGCCTCCTTCCTATATGCCCAGGATCCGTGAAGTCTGGAGCAGTCTTTGGAGGGAGGCTACCAGCCTGGGAGCTCAGCAGACTCCCTGGCCAGAGTGGGCCAAGGAATCACCCTCTGCTTCTCTCCCATTCTCCCTGTAGGGTCCCTCCCACCTGCCTCTCCTTACCTCGGCCTCAGGGGTGTTGATTCTTTTTTTTTTGTGGTATGCGAGCCTCTCACTGCTGTGGCCTCTCCCGCCATGGAGCACAGGCTCTGGACGCGCAAGCCCAGCGACCATGGCTCACGGGCCCAGCCGCCCTGTGGCAGGTGGGACCCTCCCAGACCGGGGCACAAACCCACATCCCCTGCATTGGCAGGCAGACTCCCAACCACTGCACCACCAGGGAAGCCCCAAAGGGTGCTGATTCTGACTGGCCTAAACTTCTCCTGCCCCCTAGGTACCCCCACATCTTACCAGTTTACTTGGGGATTCTTCCAAACTCCTTGGGCATCAGGGTCCGCCACCAGTGGCCAACAGGTGCCCTACTTGTGGGGATATGCTAACTCGGTATATTCCCACACCACCAATACATAGAACCAAATAACAAATAAAACATGATGATCCAAACCTATGGTATGCAGCAAAAGAAGTTCTAAGAGGGAAGTTTATAGCAATTTAATCTCACCTCAATAAACAAGAAAAATTTCAAATAAACACTCTAAACCTACACTTAAAACAACTAGAGAAAGAAGAACAAAGAAAACCCAAAGTCAGTAGATGGAAAGAAGTCATAAAGATCAGAACAGAAATAAATGAAATAGAAAACAATACAAAGATCAATACAAATAAAACCTGGTTCATTGAGAAGATAAAAAAAAAATTGATAATGTCTTAGCCAGACTCATCAAGAAAAAAAGGGAGAGGATACAAATCAATAAAATTAGAAATGAAAAAGGAGAAATCACAACTGACACTGAAGAATTACAAAGAATTACAAGAGACTACTACAAATGACTATATGCCAATAAAATGGAAAACCACGAAAATATGGACAAATTCTTGGAAAGGTACAATTTGCCAAGACTGAACCAGGAAGAATTAGAAAATACAAACAGACCTATCACAAGTAAGGAAATTGAAACTGTAATTAAAAAGCTTCCAACAAACAAAAGTCCAGGACAGCTAGCTTCACAGGAGAATTCTATCAAACAATTAGAAAAGAGCTAACACCTATCCTTTCTCAAACTCTTGCAAAAAATTGCAGAGAGAAAAACAGTCCCAAATTCAATCTATGAAGCCACCATCATGCTGACATCAAAACCAGAAAAAAAATATCACAAAAGAGAAAATTGTAGACCAATATCATTGGTGAACATAGATGCAAAAATCCTGAACAAAATACTAGCAAACAAAATCCAACAGCACCTTAAAAGGATCATACACTGTGATCAAGTGGGATTTATCCCAGACATGCAAGGATTCTTCAACATATGCAAATCCATCAATGTGATAAACCACATGAACAAATTAAGGAATAAAAATAATATGATCACCTCAATAGATGCAGAAAAAAGCTTTTGACAAAATTCAACACCCATTTATGGAAAAACTCTCCAGAAAATGGGCATAGAGGGAAGCTACCTCAACATAGTAAAGGCCATATATGACAAACTCACAGCAAGCATGATGCTCAAAGATGAAAGACTGAGAGCATTTCCACTAAGAACGGGAACAAGACAAGGATGTCCACTCTCACCACTCTTATTCAACATAGTTTTGGAAGTTCTAGCCATGTCAGAGATGAAAAATAAATAAAAGGAAAAAAAATTGGAAAAGAAGAAGTAAAACTGTCAGTGTTTGCAGGTGACATGATACTATACATAGAAAATCCTAAAGATGCTACCATAAAACTACTAGAACTAATCAATGAATTTGGTAAGGTTGCAGGATACAAAATTAATGCACAGAAATCTCTGGCATTCCTATACACCAACAACAAAATTAGAAAGAGAAATTAAGGAAACTCCCATTTACCTTTGCAAAAAAATAGAAGAAAATACCTAGGAATAAAGCTGCCTAAGGAGGTGAAAGACTTGTGCTCTCAAAGCTATAAAACATGATGAAAGAAATCAAGGATGGCATAAACAGATGGTGAAATATACCATGTTCTTGGACTGGAAGAATCAATATTGTAAAAATATACCACCCAAAGCAATGTACAGATTTAATGCAATCCTTATCAAACTACCAATGGAATTCTTCACAGAATTAGAATAAAAAATTTTACAATTCGTATGGAAACACAAAAGACCCCGAATAGGAAAAGTAATCTTGAGAAAGAAAAACGGAGTTGGAGGAATCAGGTTCCCTGACTTCAAACTATACCACAAAGCTACAGTAATAAAGACAGTATGGTACTGGCAAAAAAAACCCAGAAATATAGATCAATGGTACAGGTTAGAATGCCCAGAGATTAACCCACACACATATGAGCACCTAATTTATGACAAAGGAGGCAAGAACATACAATGGAGAAAAGACAGCCTCTTCAATAATGGGTGCTGGAAAAACCAAAGAGTTACATGTAAAAGAAGGAAATTAGAAGTGAATGGAAGGGAGGCTTAAGAGGGAGGGTGTATGGGGACCTACGTATCCATACGGCTGATTCATTTTGTTGTACAACAGAAACTAACACAGTATTGTGAAGCAATTATACTCCAAAAAAGATCTATTTTAAAAATAGATTAAAGATAAAATCTGAATGTTTCTATGACAATTAAACAAGTAGAATGAGTAGTTGAAACTTTTTCCCACTAAGAAAATATTAGATTCAGAGTATCTTATAGGCAAAGTCTACCAAAAATTTACAGAATAGAACATTCCAATTTTACATGAACAAAACAGAGTAAAGAAGGCATATTTATCAATTCATTTTATGAGTCTAATATAACTATCATACAAAACATATAAAAGTCAATACTCTTAAAGGAAAACTACAGACATTTTCAATCCTGACAATTATTTTTAAAAAGCATATGGAATCTACCAATTCAATAAAAAATAAATCATGTTATAGATGCAAAAATCCTCAGCAAAATATATACAAACTGACTCGAGCAAAACATTAAAAGAATCATGCAACATGATCAAATGGGATTTATCCCAGGGATGCAAGGGTTCTTCAAGATCTGCAAATCAATCAATGTGATACACCACATGAACAAACTAAAGAATAAAAACCATATGATCATCTCAATAGATGCAGGAAAAGCTTTTGATAAAATTCAAGATCCATTTATTATAAAAACTCTTCAGAAAGTAGGCATAGAGGGAACTTACCTCAATATAGCAATGCCCATATATGACAAACCCATAGCTAACATCATACTCAATGGTGAAAAGCTGAAAACTTTTCCTCTAAGATCAGGAACAAGACAAGGATACCTATTCTCATCACTTTTATTAAACATGGTTTTGGAAATCCTAGCCACAGCAATCAGAGAAGAAAAGGAAACTAAAGAAATCTAAATTGAAAAAGAAGTAAAACTGTCACTGTTTACAAATGACAAGATACTATACTTACAAAATCCTAAAGGTATCTCCAGAAAACTACTAGAGCTCATCAATGAATTCAGTAAAGTTGTAGAATACAAAATTAATATACAGGAATCTGTTGTGTTTCTATACACTAACAATGAAATAGCAGAAAGAGAAATTAAGGAAACAATCCCATTTACCATCACATTGAAAAGAATAAAATACCTAGGCATAAACCTACCTAAGGAGGCAAAAAACCTATACTCTGAAAACTGTATAAATATAGATATAGATATATAATGTTAAATAATGTTAATAATAAATCATCCTCATATATATATACACACATATAATGGAATATTACTCATCTATAAAAAGAATGAAATAATTTCATTTGCAGCAACATGGATGGACCTAGAGGTTATCATAATAAGTGAAATAAGTCAGATAGAGAAAGACAAATATCATGATACCACTTATATGTAAAATCAAAAACATGATACAAATGAACTTAATTACAAAAGATAAATATATTGACAGACAGAGAAAACAAACTTATGGTTACCAAAGTGGAAAGGGGTAGAGTGATAAATTTGGAATTTGGTATTAACAGATACACACTACTATATATACAAAATAAACAACAAGGATCTACTGTATAGCACAGGGAACTATATTCAATATCTTATAATAACTTATAATGTAAAAGAATCTGAAACAGGATATATATCTATATCAATCTATCTATATCTATATAGCTGAATCATTTGGCTGAAACATTTTAAATCAACTATACTTCAACTTAAAAAACTAAAAAAAGTAAATCATGTTGGATTTATATTAGAAATACAGATGTGTTTAGAATTAGAGAAATCAAGGTAATTTACCACATTAACAGTTTGAGTGAGGAAGCCATATGATTTTCTATTTCATTAAGTAGAAAATATACTTGGTAAAATTCAGCATCTCCTTCTGATTAGAAACTCTTGGCAAAAATAGGAGTAATAGGGAATTTCCTCAACCTGATAAAGGACATCTGGAAAAATATCTACATCAAACATCATATCAATCATGAAATATTAAAGTGTCTCTTTTAAAATTAGGAATTAAGACAAGAGTAACTACTATTACCATTTCTTTCTTGTTGTACTGAAAGTTCTTGCATGAATAACAGGTTAAGGAATAAAAGTGAAAACTAATGGGAGCTTGAAATTATGAAAATGTTATTATTTGCAGACTATATAACTGTCCACATAGAAAAACCAAGGAAACTCTTTGACAAATTATCAAAATTGAAAAGAGAGAAAAGGGACCTCACTAAAGATTCTTAATGTAAGATCACTATAGAAAAGTCAATTACAATTGCAAAATCAGCAATGAACAAACAAGGAAGTGCTTTATATAAAAACTAAACCATTAAATAAAAGGTATAGAGATTGAAAAGGAAAACATAAAAATGTCCCTACTTGTGAATGATACGATTTTCTATGTAGAAAATCCCAAAGAATTTAAAAAGCCCTCCTAAAACTAATAAGTGAGTTCAACAAGGTTGCAGGTTATAAGAACAACATGCAAAAACTCAATCACATTTCTGTATACTAACAATGAACAAGTGGAAACAAATTAAAAACATCATACCATTTAAGATCATTCCAAAGAAATCAAAATGCTTAAGTATAAACTTAACAAAACATGTACAGGATGTGTATGCTGAAAACTACAAAGTACAGATTAAAGAAATCAAAGAAGATCTAAATAAATAGTGAGCTATACCATGTTCCTGGATTGGAAGATTCGACATATGAAAGATGTCAATTCTCTCCCCAAAGAGATCAAGGTTTAATAAAGTTTTTATCAAAGTTCTGGCAAGGTTTTTTGTGTAGCTGTAGACAAGTTTATTCTAAAATTTATGTGGAAAGGAAAAAGACCTAGAATGGGTAAGAAAATGCTGAAAAAGAAGAATAAAGGTTGGGATCACTCTACATCATATTAAGATATACTACCTATTTAGTTCTTCTGCCCATTTTTGGATTGGGTTGTTTGTTTTTTTGTTATTGAGCTGCCGGAGTTGCTTATAAATTTTGGATATTAATCCTTTGTCAGTTGATTCATTTGCAAATATTTTCTCCCATTCTGAGGGTTGTCTTTTGGTCTTGTTTATGGTATCCTTTGCTGTGCAAAAGCTTTTAAGTTTCATAGACATTTCTCCAAAGAAGATATACAGATTGCCAACAAACACATGAAAGAATGCTCAACATCGTTAATAATTAGAGAAATTCAAATCAAAACTACAATGAGATATCATCTCACACTGGTCAGATTGGCCATCATCAAAAACTCTAGAAACAATAAATGGTGGAGAGGGTGTGGAGAAAAGGGAACACTCTTGCACTGCTGGTGGGAATGTAAATTGATACAGTCACTATGGAGAACAGTATGGAGGTTCCTTAAAAAACTACAAATAGAACTACCATATGACCCAGCAATTCCAGCACTGTGCATATACCCTGAGAAAACCATAATTCAAAAAGAGTCATTGGGCTTCCCTGGTGGCGCAGTGGTTGAGAATCCGCCTGCCGATGCAGGAGACACGGGTTCGTGCCCTGGTCCGGGAAGATCCCACATGCCGCGGAGCAACTAAGCCTGTGAGCCATGGCCGCTAGGCCTGCGTGTCCGGAGCCTGTGCTCCGCAACGGGAGAGGCCACAACAGTGAGAGGCCCGCATACCGCAAAAAAAAAAAAAAAAAAAAGAGTCATATACCAAAATGTTTATTGCAGCTCTATTTATGATAGCCAGGACATGGAAGCAACCTAAATGCCCATCAACAGATGAATGGATAAAGAAGATGTGGCACATATATACAATAGAATATTACTCAGCCATAAAAAGAAATGAAACTGAGTTATTTGTAATGAGGTGGATAGACATGGAGTCTGTCATACAGAGTGAAGTAAGTCAGAAGGATAAAAACAAATACCGTATGCTAACACATATATATGGAATCTAAGAAAAAAAATGTCATGAAGAGATTAGTGGTAGGACGGGAATAAAACACAGACCTACTAGAACATGGACTTGAGGATATGGGGAGGGGGAAGGGTAAGCTGTGACGATGTGAGAGAGTGGTAGGGTCATATACACACTACCAAATGTAAATCAGTTAGCTAGTGGGAAGCTGCAGCATAGCACAGGGAGTTCACCTCTGTGCTTTGTGACCACATAGAGGGGTGGGAGAGGGAGGGTGGGAGGGAGGGTGATGCAAGAGGGAAGAGATATGGGAACATATGTATATGTATAACTAATTCACTTTGTTGTAAAGGAGAAACTAACACACTATTGTAAAACAGTTATATTCAAATAAAGATGTTAAAAAAAAAGATATACTACCCAGCCATAGTAATCATTACAGTGTAGTAATTTTGGAGGTATAGATCAGAACCTAGAAATAAACCAACACCAGTATGAGAAACTTGATGCTTAACAAAAATGCCAAAATGATTCACCAATTACACAAATTGGTATATGATGCTGGACGAATTGAACTTACTGAGTTTTATGAAAAGAAGCTGAACCTAAGTCTAACACCTTGAACAAAAATTAACTCAAAGTGTGTTATGGACGTAAATAAAAAATAAAGACATAAAACTTTTAGAGAAAAAATAGTAGAAAATCTTCAGGATTTGGGGCTAGGCAAGAATTTCTTAGCTTTTTAACCAGAAGCAAGATTCATAAAAGGAAAACTTGATAAATTCAACCTCAACAAAACTACAAACTCTTGCTCTATAAAAAGCCTTGTAAAAAGGATGAAAACAAGCAACAGACTTATAAGGAGATATTTGAAAACCACTTATCCAACAAAGAGCTAGCATGGGGCCTGGATTTGATACCTGGTCAGGGAGCTAGATCCCACATTCCACAACTAAGAGCTCGCATGCCACAACTAAAAGATCCTGCCTGCCACAGCTAAGACCCAGCACAGCTAAATAAATAAATAAATAAATATTTTTTTAAAAGAGAGCTAGTATCTAGACTATGAAAAGAAGTATCTAAGCTCAGCTATAAAAACAGTAAAAATCTTATTAGAAAATGGGTAAACGACATAGTTATTTTACTGAAGAGGATATACAATTGGCAAATAAGCACTAGAAAAGACATTCAACATTGCTAGACTTAAGGAAATGCAAATGAAAATCACATCACTACACACCTATCAAAATGGCTAAAATTAAAAACCACTGACAATATCAACTTCTAGTGATAATAAGGAGAAACTGGATCAAACACTTTGCTGGTGGGAATATAAAATGCTACAGACACTCTGAAAAACAGTTTAGCAGTTTATTATAAATCTAAACATGCTGTTAACATACAATGTAGCAATTGCACTCCTGAGAATTTATTCCAGAGAAATAAAAACTTGTGTTCACAGAAAACCTGTAGACGAATGTTCATTGCAACATTATTTACAAAGCCAGAAACTTGAAGAAAACTGCATGTCCTTAAACAGGTGAATAGTTAAGCAAATTATGGTACATCCATACAGTTGAATACTATTTGGCAAAAATAAGGAGCAAGCTAGTAATAAATGAAATGACTTAGAAGAATCTCCAAAAAACTATGCTGACTAAAAAGACCCAATCTCAAAAGGTCACATATTCCATTTATAAAACATTCTTGAGGGGAGAGGACTGGCATTGGCTGTGTGAACACAGCCCGAAGGGGTTAGTGCACCACGGCTAGCTGGGGGGTCGGGGGGGAGTCCGGGAGAAGTCTGGAGCTGCCGAACAGGCAAGAGACATTTTCGCCCCTCTTTGTCTCCTGGTGCGAGAGGAGAGGGGATTAAGTGCACCATGTAAATGAGCTCCAGAAACGGGAGCGAGCTGCGGCTATCAGCAGGGACACCAGAGATGGGCATAAGATGCTAAGGCTGCTGCTTCCACCTCCAAGAAGCCTGTGTGTGAGCACAGGTCACTCTCCACACCTCCCCTCCCGGGAGCCTGTGCAGCCTGCCACTGCTGGCGTCCCAGGATCCAGGGACAGCTTCCTCGGGAGAACGCAGGGTGTGCCTCGGGCTGGTGCAGCATCACGCCAGTCTCTGCCGCCCCAGGCTCATCCCACATCCATGACCCTCCCTCCCACAGCCTGACTGAGCCACAGCCCCCCGAATGATCTGGTCCTTTAACCTTGTCCTGTCTGAGCGAAGAGTAGATACCCTCCAGCGACCTACGCATAGAGGTGGGGCCAAGTCCAAAGCTGAACACCAGGAGCTGTGGGAACAAAGAGGAGATGGAGAGGTCTCTCCCAGCAGCCCCAGAAGCAGCAGATTAAAGCCCCACAATCAACCTGAAGTGTCCTGCATCTGTGGAATACCTGAATAGACAGCGAATCATCCCAAGTTGAGCAGATGGACTTTGGGAGCAAGATATATTATTTTTTCCCCTTTTTCTCTTTCTGTGAGTGTGTATGTGTGTGCTTCTGTGTGACATTTTGGCTGTATAGCTTTGCTTTCACCATTTGTCCTACATTTCTGACTGCCCCGGTTTTTTTCTTTTTTTACTTTAAAAAATGTTTCTTCTTAATAATTATTTTTTATTTTAGTAACTTTATTTTATCCTACTTTATTTTATCTTCATTCTTTCTTCCTTCCTTTATTCCTTCCTTCCTTCCTTCCTTTGTTTCTTTCTTCCTTCCTTTCTTCTTTCATTTCTTTCCTCCTTTCTCCTTCTTTCCTTCCTTTCTTGCTTCCTTCCTTTCTTCCATCCTTCCTTCATTCCTTCCTTTCTTTCTTTCCTTTGAATTTTTTCCCTTTTATTCTGAGCCCTGTGGATTAAAGACTCTAGGTGCTCCAGCCAGTTGTCAGGGCTGTGTCTCTGAGGGGGGAGAACCAACTTCAGGACACTGGTCCACAAGAGACCTCCGAGCTCCACGTAATATCAAATGGTGAAAATATCCCAGAGATCTCCATCTCAACACCAAGACCCAACTTAACTCAACGACCAGCAACCTACAGTGCTGGACACCCTATGCCCAACAACTAGAAGGATAGGACCACAGCCCCATCCATTAGCAGAGAGACTGCCTAAAATCATAATAAGGCTACAGACACCGCAAAACACACCACCAGACGTGGATCTGCCCACCAGAAAGACAAGATGCAGCTTCATCCACCAGAACACAGGCAATAGTCCCCTCAACCAGGAAACCTACTCAACCCACTGAACCAACCTCAGCCACTGGAGACAGCCACCAAAAACAGAGGGAACTATGAACCTGCAGCCTGCAAAAAGGAGACCCAAACACAGAAAGATAAGCAAAATGAAAACACAGAAAAACACACAGCACATGAAGGAGCAAGGTAAAAACACACCACCCCTAACAAATGAAGAGGAAATAAGCAGTCTACTTGAAAAATAATTCAGAATAAAGATAGTAAAGATGATTCAAAATCTTGAAAATAGAATAGATAAAATGCAAGAAACATTTAACAAGGATCTAGGAGAACTAAAGATGAAACAAGCAATGATGAACAACACAATAAATGAAATGAAAAATACTCCAGATGGGATAAATAGCAGAATAACTGAGGCAGAAGAACGGATAAGTAAACTGGAAGATAAAATAGTGGAAATAATTACTGCAGAGCAAAATAAAGAAAAAAGAATGAAAACAACTGAGGACAGTCTCAGAGACTTCTGGGACAACATTAAACGCACCAACATTAGAATTATAAGGGTCCCAGAAGAAGAAGAGAAAAAAAAAAAGGGACTGAGAAAATATTTGCAGAGATTATAGTTGAAAACTTCCCTAATGTGGGAAAGGAAATAGTTAATCAGGTCCAGGAAGCAGAGAGAGTCCCATACAGGATAATCCAAGGAGAAACATGCCAAGACATATTAATCAAACTACCAACAATTAAATAAAAATAAAACATATTAAAAGCAGCAAAGGAAAAACAACAAATAACACACAAGGGAATCCCCATAAGGTTAACAGCTGAACTTTCAGCAGAGACTCTGCAAGCCAGAATGGAGTGGTATGACATATTTAAAGTGATGACGGAGAAAAACCTACAAGCAAGATTACTCTACCCAGCAAGGATCTCATTCAGAATTGATGGAGAAATTAAAATCAAGTATCTTTTCATACCACAATGCTATGAGACTAGAAAACAATTACAGGAAGAGATCTGAGAAAAATACAAACACATGGAGGCTAAACAATACACTACTTAATACCAAAGTGATCACTGAAGAAATCAAAGAGGAAATTTAAGAAAACCTTAGAAACAAATGACAATGGAGACACAATGTCCCAAAATTTATGGGATGCAGCAAAAGCAGTTCTAAGAGGGAAGTTTATAGCAATACAATCCCACCTTAAGAAACAGGAAACATCTTGAATAAACAATCTAAATTTGCACCTAAAACAATTAGAGAAAGAAGAACAAAAATAAACCAAATTTAACAGAAGGAAAGAAATCATAAATATCAGATCTGAAAAAGATATGAAGGAAATGACAGCAAAGATCAATACAACTAAAAGCTGGTTCTTTGAGAAGATAAACAAAATTGATAAACCATTAGCCAGACTCATCAGGAAAAAAAGGGAAAAGACTCAAATCAACAGAATTAGAAATGAAAAACAAGTAACAACCAACAGTGCAGAAATACAAAGATATTGAGAGATTACTAGAGGTAACTATATGTCAAAAAACTGGACAACCTGGAAGAAATGGACAAATTCATAGAAAAGTACAAACTTCCAAGACTGAACCAGGAAGAAATACAAAATATGAACAGAACAATCACAAGCACTGAAATTGAAACTGTGATTAAAAATCTTCCACCAAAAAAAGCCCAGGACCAGAAGTTTCACGGGCGAATTCTATCAAACATTTAGAGAAGAGCTAACACCTATCCTTCTCAAACTTTTCCAAAAGACAGCAGAGGGAGGAACACTCCCAAACTCTTTCTATGAGACCACCATCACCCGGATACCAAAACCAGAAAAAGCCATCACAAAGAAAGAAAACTAAAGGCCAATATCACTGATAAATATAGGTGCAAAAATCCTCAACCAAATACTAGCAAACAGAATCCAACAGCACATTAAAAGGATCATACACCAGGCTCAATTGGGGTTTATTCCAGGATTGCAAGAATTCTTCAATATACACAAATCAATCATAGTGATACACCATATCAACAAACTGAAGGAGAAAAATCATATGATCATCCCAATAGATGCAAAGAAAGCTTTTGACAAAATTCAACACCCATTTATGATAAGAATACTGCAGAAAATAGGCATAGAGGGAACTTTCCTCAACATAATAAAGGCCATATATTACAAACCCACAGCCAACATCATTCTCAATGGTGAAAAACTGAAACCATTTCTGCTAAGATCAGGAACAAGACAAGGTTGCACACTCTCACCACTCTTATTCAACATATTTTGGAAGTTCTAGCCACAGCAATCAGAGAAGAAAAAGAAATAAAAGGAATCCAAATTGGAAAAGAAGTAAAACTGTCACTGTTTGCAGATAACATGATACTACTATACATAGAGAATCATAAAGACACTACCAGAATACTACTAGTGTTAATCAATGAATTTGGTAAAGTAGCAGGATACAAAATTAATTCACAGAAATCTCTGGCATTCCTATACACTAATGATGAAAAATCTGAGAGTGAAATTAAGAAAACAGTCCCATTTACCATTGCAACAAAAAGAATAAAATATCTAGGAATAAACCTACCTAAGGAGACAAAAGACTTGTATGCAGAAAACTATAAGACACTGATGAAAGAAATTAAAGATGATACAAATAGGTGGAGAAATATATCATGTTCTAGGATTGGAAGAATCAACATTGTGAAAATGACTCTATTACCCAAAGCAATCTACAGATTCAATGCAATCCCTATCAAACTACCACTGTCATTTTTTACAGAACTAGAACAAAAAATTTCACAATTTGTATGCAAACACAAAAGACCCTGAATAACAGAAGCAATCTTTAGAATGCAAAATGGAGCTGGAGAAATCAAGCTCCCTGACTTCAGACTATACTACAAAGCTACAGTAATCAAGACAGTATAGTACTGGCACAAAAACAGAAATATAGATCAATGGAACAGGAAAGAAAGCCCAGAGATAAACCCACACACATATGGTCACCTTATCTTTGATAAAGGAGGGAAGGATATACAGTGGAGAAAAGACAGCCTCTTCAATAAGTGGTCCTGGGAAAACTGGACAGGTACATGTAAAAGCATGAAATTAGAACACTCCCTAACACCATACACTAAAATAAACTCAAAATGGGTTAAAGACCTAAATGTAAGGCCAGACACTATCAAACTCTTAGAGGAAAACATAGGTAGAACACTCTATGACATAAATCACAGCAAGATCCTTTTTGACCCACCTCCAGAGAAATGGAAATAAAAACAAAAATAAACAAATGGGACCTAATGAAACTTAAAAGCTTTTGCACAACAAAGGATACCATAAACAAGACCAAAAGACATCCTTCAGAATGGGAGAAAATAGTTGCAAATGAAGCAACTGACAAAGGATTAATCTCCAAAATTTACAAGCAACTCATGCAGCTCAATAACAAAAAAACAAACAACCCAATCCAAAAATGTGCAGAAGACCTAAATAGACATTTCTCCAAAGAAGATATACAGATTGCCAACAAACACATGAAAGAATGCTCAACATCATTAATCATTAGAGTAATGCAAATCAAAACTACAATGAGATATCATCTCACACCGGTCAGATTGGCCATCATCAAAAACTCTAGAAACAATAAATGCTGGAGAGGGTGTGGAGAAAAAGGAATGCTCTTGCACTGCTGGTAGGAATGTAAATTGATACAGCCACTATGGAGAACAGTATGGAGGTTCCTTAAAAAACTACAAATAGAACTACCATATGACCCTACAATCCCACTACTAGGCATATACCCTGAGAAAACCATAATTCAAAAAGAGTCATGTACCAAAATTTTTATTGCAGCTCTATTTATGATAGCCACGACATGGAAGCAACCTAAGTGTCCATCAACAGATGAATGGATAAAGAAGATGTGGCACATATATAAAATTGAATATTGTTCAACCATAGAAAGAAATGAAACTGAGTTATTTGTAATGAGGTGGATGGACTTGGAGTCTGTCATACAGAGTGAAGTAAGTCAGAAGGAGAAAAACAAATCCCGCATGCTAACACATATACATGGAATCTAAGGGAAAAAATATATCATGAAGAGAGTATGGGTAAGTCGGTAATAAAACACATATCTACTAGAGTATGGACTTGAGGATATGGGGAGGGGGAAGGGTAAGCTGTGACAAAGTGAGAGAGTGGCATGGACATATATACACTATCCAACGTAGGATGGATAGCTAGTGGGAAGGAGTCGCATGGCACAATGAGATCAACTAGGTTGTTTGTGAACCACCTAAAGGGGTCTGATAGGGATGGTCGGAAGGACGGAGATGCAAGAGTGAAGAGATATGGGAACATATGTATATGTATAACTGATTCACTTTGTTGTAAATCAGAAACTTACACAACATTGTAATGTAATTATACTCCAATAAAGATGTCAAAAATTTTTTGAAATGACAGAATTCTAGAAATGGAGAACTTATTCATGGTTGCAAGGCATTTGGGATGGGGTGATGTTGGGTGTTGGGGGGAGGAAGCTGAGTATAGGTATAAAAGTGTTATAGGAGGGATACTTGTGATGATAGAACTCTTGTGTATCTTAACTGTATCAATGTCAATATCCTGGTTGTGATATTATATGTTAGTTTTGCAAGATGTTACCTTTGGAGAAACTGAGTAAATGGAACATGGGATGTCTGTTATTTCTGAAATCTGTAAGTGAATCTACAGTTATCTTAAAATAAAAAGTTTATTTAAAAATAAATACCGTTTAGAGTAGTAGAAAAAAATTTTAAGTCGTCTAAAAAGAAAATCTAAAATATGAAAGTCGTTTATTTTAAAACTTAGACAACTTTGTTGAAAGACATTGCAGAGGATGTCAATAAATTGAGAGAAATAACCATATTCATTGTGATATGTAGTCATTGCTATTGAAGTTGAAGTGGAAAATCTTTATAGAGTATGCCAAATCTCTACAATCTATCATATAGATTAAATGTAACTTCGAAAAAAATACACCCAGTTATTTAATGGAAATCCACAAGCTCTTTATATGACTTGACTTTACCTAGAGAAATGTTTGACCAAAAATAGACAAGATAGAGCTGATGAAGTACAAAGTAGAGATATTAAGCCATGTTTTTAGGTGATGGAAACAATCCAGTATGAAAAACTGTGAGAAGTAAAGAGATTACTGTAAAAGGGAAGTTTTTGAGAAGGTTAAAGTGGATGGGTTCCAGACCATAGGTGTAGAGGTTAACTTCTACCCAATGTAACAACAGGAGGAAAGGCAGAGAGTGTGGATATAAGGGAACATAGGTGAGTCATTTTGCTCGTGGGATGTGGAGGGGTAAGATATGATGTGAGGAGGTGCTTTTTGGATGTTTGAGGACAAAGAAGTCTTGATCACACTTGTCTGTCAATTGTTTGCACCCCCGCTACTCAGGAATCTCTATAAGAGCAGAGGCAGTGTATGATACATCTTAGAATAAATTCAGTATAGCAGTATGCAACTTACTGGCTATGTGACCTTCAGCAGGTCATTTACCTCTCTAGGCCTCAGTTTCCTCATTTTAAAAATGGCAATAAAATATGTGCCTCCTCATAGACTGTTCTGAGGATTAAATGAAACAATGTATGTCATTGTGCTTAAAGTAGTGCTTGGCACATAGAAAGCACTCAATTATTTTTAGTTATCTGTGCAGAGCAGGCCAATTTTTAGAGCATGACAGAATAAATTAAAGGCCTTCAAGATCTCCAGTTAGAACTGCACTTCAGGCAGGACAGGTTTGACCGTCAAGGCTCTGGCTGCTAGAAAATCTATCCATAGCAGGTAAACAAGCCTAGAACTCATTTTCTCCTACTCTCAGGCATAACAGGGTTTGGATTCCAAAAGTTGTGGGGACATTGCTAAGCATATCCAAATCATGGGGTTCAGGAAACTGAGGAGGAATTCAGATCATTTCTCAAGCTCAGAATGAACTGTCAGTAACAAACAGAATATCAAGAAGTCTGAGTGAATTTGTGGTGCATGGGCTTAGTTGCTCTGCAGCATGTGGGATCTTCCCGGACCAGGGCTCGAACCCATGTCCCCTGCATTGGCAGGTGGATTCTTAAGCACTGCACTACCAGGGAAGTCCAGTATCTGAAGACAGTATCTGAGCCTGGACTAATGTCAGACAGTACCTGAGGGATGCATACCCTCTCTGGCACTGTATTCAATGGGCCAATCAGAAGACACCTTTAACCAGAAGCCCTTTCAAAAGTGACAACTACTCAGTTTGTATTGGCTGTAATTTTTCCCACTTGCTGAAATGAGTTGTCCTGTGATTGTGCAGAGGGAAAAGAGAGATGATATTACTTTGATTTAAGAGCAGGGGAGGGGGATAAATATATGTGGGAAGAGGGAGGCAAGATTCTGATGGATGAAAAAGAAATTTCAGTGTCTGAAGAAAGTCATTCAGACAACTCCCAAGCCCTGAACAAGAGAGTCAATGTGATGTGGCTCTGCTGATTTCTAGATAGCAGGGTTGCAACTGTTTTAATTGGGTAAGTAAATGTGTTTCTCTCTAGCATCCAGTGAGATGATTAGATAATCAGTTTAGGAAGCCCACTCTCTGTAAAAGGAAATCACCTGGCTGCATTATGACCTAAGCACAAAGGGCCCTTACCACTTGCCATAGTGACTGTTGGTGGATTGGAACCACACAAGACCAAGGGATCACCAGAAATCACAAGGCATTCTGTGGACAGGATTTTCAGTTTCAGAGCATCATGTATTTCTGGCTAGAATAATGGATCATAGATCACCCAGGTATCTCTCAGGCATTTCTATCTCTCCACTTTCAACAGAGGTATAGGGAAGTGAGAGGGAAGAAAAGAAGGAGGAAAAGCAAATGAGTACCTACTAAGTGCCAGGCACTTTCACATCTGTTATTTAAACCTCATAACTATATTTTGAAATAAACACTGTCTCTAATTTTTGTCCGGATTCTATCCTGTCTTGGAAACTCACAACACACACTTAGCATTTCAAAGGCTCCAATATGTCCTTCAGTATATAAATATTTTTAACTTGTTTGAACACAGTTTCACAACTCTTCTGGTTATGGAGCCCTTATTTCCCAGGGTACCCTTTGATATTTCAGTGAGCAGGAAGTCACCCTGTTTTCTTCGGCCTCAATTCTCTCATCTATAATGTATAGTATGTAGTACTGTAGAGATAATATATAGTGACATATGTCATTTCAGTTGACCTATAATAATAACCCTGTGAGAGTAGCATTATTAACATACCCATTTCACACTTAAGGAGACCAAGGATAAGTGAGGCTAAATGACAAGCCACAAGTTATACAGCTAGTCACTGGCAGAGCCAGGATTTGAATCCAAGTCTTCCTTGTTCATTAAGTTTAATAAGTTTTTCAAGAAGGCTTCAATTCTGACAATCTATGAATTTATGATCTGTATGACTCTCAGCAAATTCCTTCCCTTCCTTGGGCCTATTTTCCCATCTGAAATGAGTAGACTAGATTAGTTAATTTCTAAAGGTCTTATGTACTCTACCTTAGAGTTTAAGGCCCAACCGTAAGTATCTCAGGTCAAGTTGAAACTGTGTTCAAAAGTCTAGATTACCAAATCCAGGGAAGATGAATAATTTGCATAAATATGGTGATATTTTTAGCCAGAAGTATCAATTAGGGCCTTAGATTCCTGGGATGAACAAATCCCTGAATTTGGGATCTCAAATATGTTACTTTGAGAAAATTTCCTGTGATCCTTACTCTTCCCATCTAGCTAGTATCTCAAGAAAGGATAGCAACAACTGTCCTGTCAAAAAAGCTTAATAGGCTTACCAAGGGCACACATTTACCTGGGTGGATGGGTGGTCCCACATACATTAATGGCCTTTCGTCTTGCCAAGATAGAGTTAATTTTTTTCAGTCTATGCATATGTTCATGCCTCATACCCTCATAAGCAAGTTCACCCTGACTCCTGAGTCCTTCAGCTCCTCACTAGGGCCCATATTTTATATCCCACACAAACAAGACTTAGACCTCCAGTTCAGGCTGGGGAATTCCCAGAAGGGGTGGAACACTTAGAACACTTCAGAGTGTTCTAAGCACAGAAAGAGGGGTTATAGTTTCATTGGAAGTACCCACCTAACACAAGAATCTCTTCCATTCCTTGTTAGATTCTTCTAAAGAAAAATGCAGAATCTTCCTTCCTTCCTTTTTTTCCTACTTTCTTCCGTTCTTCTTTCCTTCCTTCTTTTTATTCAGTTATTATACCAAAATTTGAAAGTCTATATACTACATCAGAAACTGCAGATACAAAGAAAATGAGGCCAAGTACCTGCTCTCAGGAAGCTTATACTTGCCCAGAAATCTTGGTATCTGAGGGTAAGATTTCCATTTGTGTTTTGGGCCCCATCTTTTGTTTTCCCAAAGGCTTCACTCTAGTGAATATTCTTTTTCTTAGACATCTTCAAACTTTCTTATTATAGACTCCTACCAGTTGGCCTTGAAACATGGTTCAAGTCTGTTTCATCTTTAAAAATCTCTTCATCCCATATCCTACTCCAGCTACTGCCCTATCTCTCAACTCTTCTTCAAACCAAACTTCTTGAAGGAGTTGGTTGCACTTTTTAATCTGTTTTCTTACCTCAAGCTCATTTCTCAACCTACTCTGGGTTGGCATCAACCCACACCACTCCATTGAAATTACTCTTGCTAAGATGAAAAATTACTTCCTGTGCATTCTAGCCAATGGATTTTGCCCATCTTGTTCATCAATGTTTTCCCAGTACCTAGAACAGTGTCTAGAACAAAGTAGGTACCCAATATATTTATTGAGTGAATAATTGCTGATTTTTCAGGCTTTATTTCACTAATTCTGGTATGATTTGAACACTTTGACTTGCAATGTTTCCTTCCACTAGATTCTCTGACATCATATTCTGTATTTTCCTCTTACATTTCTGGCTACTCCTGACAGTCTTCACTACTGATATCTCCTCTTTTGCCAACATTTATAGCAGACACCCAGGACTCTGCCTTAAGCATTTTTCTTTTCTGACTCTACACATTCTCCCTGATAACCTCATCGATGGCCATGGCCTTTACATGATGATTCTTCTCCAACTGATTCAAGCTCAGAACTTTCTCTTGAGTTCCAAACCGGTATATCTACCTGTCTGCTTAACATAACCACTGGATGTTCTACAGTCACCCAAACTCAACATGTTTTAAAATCAAAATCTTACAATCCATCACCCACCCCAAAATAAAGAAATCTGTGTCATCTATAATGCTCCTCATTTGGTAAATGCCACCTCTTTCTTCCAAATGCTCAAACCAGAAATCTGGCTATTCTTTGCACTTAAAATTAAACTAAGCCTGAAAAACGCTACCTCATCCAGAAGATCAACATCAACAATAATGTGTTATGTTAATAGTATTATTTTTATATGATGTGTTGGAAATAGCACTTTTTATTCCCCTTACCCCTTTTCACTTAGAAAACTATTGTTATATTTCAGGCCTCAGCTTGAATGTCACCTCTTTAAGGAAGGTACCTCTGACTCCACAGACTAATTTAAATCCCCTCATTCTTTGTTTTTGCTTTTGTAGCACCAGATACGTTTTCTCAGAGAAGACTCATAACTCCTGTAATGACATACTCTCTCTCTCTCTCTCTCTCTCTCTCTCTATATATATATATATATATATATATATATATATATATATATATATATATATATATATATATATATATATGCTAGATTGTAAGTGCCTTACAAATGGAGACCTTATTATTAGTACATTGCTATATCTCCAGTATTTAGAATAGAGGCTTAAGGTCAAATATGGCCCACCTTGCTTTTGGAAATAAAGCTTTATTGAAGCACAGGAATGTTTGTTAATTTATGTGTTATTTGTGGCTGCTTTCACACTAAAACAATATAATTGAATAGTTTCGAGTTGTATAGAACACAAAGTCTAAAATGTGTACTATGTAGCCCTTTGCAGAAAACATTTGCCTACTTGTGGCCTAGAATAGTGCCTAGCACATGGTGGGCCCCAAAGAAATATTTGTCAATTGGTTAATTAGTAAAATTACTTCAATGGGGAAAATAATACCTCACATCTGTGTCAACCACTGTCCTAGACACCACCACACATTGCTACATCAATTTTCTCATTAGATTATTTGCAATTAATCCTGAATTGTTCAGATGGAGATAATTCCTCAGCTAGAAGGAAGTTCTTCAAAAGCAGGGCCTGTGTTTACTCTTTCTCTTTGGATCCTTAGTAGTGCTTAGTTCTGAGCTCTACCCATAAAGTAGGGTAGGAAAGTCAGTGTTTTTGACTGACCCTCCAGCTCCAGTAGGACTGCTGCCACAGCATCCTCTCTCACTCTCTTTGCCTTCCAAAACATTAGCCCATTCAACAGCAGCAAGGTAACAAATAAGATTAAACTTTTTGCTAATTCTCCTCAAGGGGCAAAACCAAGTAAACTTACATTATGGAAAAACTTCCTAAAAGGAAATATTTGTCATCAGAGGATGTGCTGGAGTGCTGAAAATACAGAATTATCAAGATAAAAACGGAGACAAATTTCTTGTGGAGAGAGGCAGCCTGGCATAGGAAGAGATAGTCTGAACTGGGATACAGAAAATCTGGGTTTGGTGCCTACTTGACCACTAACTAGATGTGTGAGGCCAGCAAGTCACATGACCTTTTTGAGCCTCAGTTTTCCCATCTGCAAAATGAGGGAAACAATTTAATCCATGAGTCTTTCATGATAGCCATGTTGGTACTGAAGAGATATTCTTTTTTTTTTTTTTTTTTTTTTTTGGTGGTACGCGGGCCTCTTACTGTTGTGGCCTCTCCCGTTGCGGAGCGCAGGCTCCGGACGCACAGGCTCAGCGGCCATGGCTCACGGGCCCAGCCGCTCCGTGGCATGTGGGATCTTCCCGGCCCGGGGCACGAACCCGTATCCCCTGCATCGGCAGGCAGATTCTCAACCACTGCGCCACCAGGGAAGCCCTGAAGAGATTTTCAAGGTCTATTTCTTAAAAATTTAATGGTAGCTCATAGTGATAATGTGCTTATCTCATAGGACTAAACATTCCCCTGTGCAACCAATATATTTCTTTGATTAATAAAAATGAGAACACAAGTTAATTATTATTCAATCAATGTTCTTTATTAAAAAGACAAATTATCTAATAAATGAGAGAAAAACTAAATCCAAAGGGTTTGTAAGAGGTGAGGAGGTTTGGAAAACATGGAAATAGGTCATCTCAAAGATCCTTTCCAGCTCTGACATGGTTCTATTATCTAATCCAACTTTTGAGAACACAAACAAACCAACCCTTTAAAGGGCAAGAAGTAGTCATTATAAAATTTTTGTAAGTAGAAAGAGAGGAAGTCTTTAAAGTCAGAGGTACCAAAGTTCAAATCCTACCTTTGTTACTTCTTCTGTGACTTTGCTGAGGTCACTCCAACTCATCTCACTTCCTCCCACACCATGCTGGAGATTAACAGAGTCCCTATATTAGAAGGTCTCCCTCTGTTCCCTAGTCTATCTCTCTATCCCTGGCATCTGCTGCAGTATAATTCTTCTACTTGGCCAGTGGCAGGTAGAACAAGAGGAAGTAGGGATCCATTTAATAGGCCAAACTTCTAGTCTGAGTTCTAATAGGCTTTGTCTATTTTCTTGTAGCTCATACTGACATTAGTGGCAGCACATGAGGCCATGGAAAAGGAGTGAAGAAGCCTAGATGAGTCCATTCTCATCTCTGTGAAGTGGGAGGTTGTGTGTACATGGACAGTGGACAGGCTGAAATTGAAAGAGATGGTTTGTAATGTTCTTCTAGTGATGTTTCATGAGTCAGAAGACTGGTGATCCATATTAACTCAGACTTGGACACTGGAGCCAAAGCATTCGATGAGAATTTCACCTCTCATTCATTCCTAGGACAAGGATCCTAGGCACTTCCTCCTCAAGAGAGGACTGTGACTTGTATGAAATACAATGGGAGGCACTGACAGGATTCTGCTCTAAATAATTCAGAACAAGAAGAGAGTGAATGAATTTGAAGTAGTGACTTATTAAAAATTAACAAAAAAAAAACAGAGAGAAAAAATTTCAAATTGCTCTAACTATTCCAGGAAAATGCAGCTGCTCAGGACTTTATGTTTATATGTCTGAGCTATGGATATTTGTCCCAGCAAAGAAGAATGCTGATATGTATAAAATCTGTGGTAAGGCACTGCTATTCTCTCTGGCACAGTGTGTTGCCAAGATCAATTTTATTCCATGAGAAATTGTGTAAAGTTCAACAGGACCTCATTTCATGGAACTGTGAGCTTGAGAGTACTAACAATAATCAGGATTTTTACTTAGGCATCTGGTGATCATTCACTTATAAAGGGCTGGATTTATTTTCTTTTGTCCATTTAGCCACTCTTCTTTTTCTTTCTCTTTTCATCATCTCTGCTTCTCCTTACATCGTCATCTCCCTTTCTCCATTTACTTCTGCTTTTTTCCCCTTTTATCTTTCTTGCCTTCCCCTCCTCTTCTATCTTCTCCCTTTCTTTTGTATTTTGCTCTCTTCCTTCTTCTCTCATGGCCTCTCTTCTCTTTCTTCTATTCTCTCTTACTATATTTTATCTTCATTTGTTTTTTACTTCCTTACCTAATTACCAATGATGCCAAGATAGAAACTTACCTATGGCCATTTTCCTCTTTCTAAGAGGACTGAAACTCCAACCAGACATATAGAAAGAAATTCCACATGACACAAAAAGGTCCAAGAAGAAGCCATCCCAGATATGTCTCACCAAATTCTAGTCAGTACACTCCCACTAGCCATCTCCTTGCCTCTCATGTCATCCTTAATTCCCTCATTGCTTGGTATCCACTCACTAAATTGCTGCTGTTATTATCAAATGTTCTGTAACTGAGAACTAGCTGTGTGTAAGACTAGCTGTGTTTAAGCTCTGTACCAAATACTCAGGTCCTTTCTCCAAAGTGACTTACAGGCCATGACAGAAAACACTTGATACAAGCAGATGAAAGGATATAAAATGTTAAAATCTCAGAGCAGGAGACCACAAATTTTAAACCTCTCATGCTATAGTATTGGAAACTAGGGCAGTATCCTACAGCCATCAGGGATCATATCATGTAGGACCTGATAGGCCTTGTATGACTTAGAATGATGTTTTTAACTGCAATTGGCAGCCTGTTATTGGTCACACTTCCCTCAGCAAGAGACTGGGTCTCATTTGTTTCTGTAGTATAACATCTAGTTCAGGGCCCTCTCCAGTAAATGAGTATTGATTGACCTCAAGTTTAGGGCAGAATCCTACAATACACTTCTAGAAACTTCTTTTTGTTCACATTTAAAATGAGGTTAATAATAGTAACTTCCTCATAGAATTAATGTGAGGATTAAATGAGATACTATATGTAAAGTATGGCTCACAAAGTCTAAAATATATACTATCTAGTCCTTTACAGAAAACCATTTGCCCAGCCCTAGTCTGGAATCGTACCTAGCATGTAAGGTATCCTCAATAAATATTTTATGCCTGGCACATAAAAAATGTGATGTAAATTTATCTATTATTATTATTAGCATATATATTCCCAGAAATGGTAGCTCAATTGTAGGTTTTCTGAATAATCCAAAGATCATGGAGTATATGGGTAAATGAGTATTAGGTCTATCTTGACCCTGGCTCTACTCCAAAATAAGGTTTCTCAGCCTCAGCACTATTGACATATTTGTTGTGTGTGAGTGGATAGATGGCAAGAGGGTTTTCCTGTGTGTTGTCGGATGTTAAGCAGCTCTCTATTCACTATACGCTAGTAGCACTCCCTCCCCTGGTATGACAACTAAAAATGTCTCCAGCCATTACCAAATGTTCCCTGGGAGGGGCAAAATTGCACCCATTATGAACCACTGATCTAGACGGATACCAAAATGCAATGCAATGTGCTAGTCATTTGAACTCATGAAGCCCAGAGTAGCTGATATTTTCATCTAGGTGTCAGTTGCTTAGTTTTGGGTGAGGGGGAGGGAGAATGAGGGGTTATGGATTTCCCAGTTTGAATCTAAATTGGAATTCAGACAGATGTAGCATGTTTGGTAAACTAGTGGGCAGTCCTGCCAGAGGCCTATGTGCAAGAGGGTCAAGGAGGATACTCAAATCACATTCAATCTGAAGGAAGAAAGTAGGAGGTTTGAAGGGCTTATGAAAGAGCTCTTTTGCTGAAACCTGAATAAGGGTTCAGTAGTGCTGATTAGGGGCATTTCTGACAAGAAAGAGCACAAGAAGAAGAAAAGCACTTTCCTTTTCTTTGACATAGGCCTCCTAGTAGCTCTGGCATAATGAGGGCTCCAGTGGTGTTGCATAGGAAAGGCTGAAGGAATAGGCAGAACAGAGGTAGCAAAAAGAATAATGGACATAAATACATGTGAAACATGTGAGAGCTCTGGAAATATTTAAAGGATAGATTGCCAAGAGTTGGAGTTTTTAATTAGTTATGTAGGGTCAAGAACCAGTAAAATTTACAATATTCTTATATTCTTCATGTGTCCATATTTAATACCACAGTTGGTGAAGCCTAAAGAAACACAGGACCCTGTAAGATATTGGTCAGTAAATATTTGTTTAATGATGTGATTAAGGAATGGATGGGTCTCCAGATGATAAGCTTCAGAAAGCATCAATATGAATACTTGGGATTTAGGAGACCTTGCTTCCAATTCCTCTATTTGACGTTGTAAAAGTCATTTCCCTTCACTTGTCCTCAGTTTCCTTATCCTTGAAGTAGGAAAGTTGGACTTGATTATCTTTCAGATTCCTCCTAGCCCTGACATTCTAAGCACCAATGACTTTACACACAGGTGTGGTTCAGTAAAAGCACCTTTTTCTCTTTTAGAACCTTCTCTGTAAACCAGAAATGCTGAAGCATAGAGGCATAGACAGATCCTTAGGCTCCCTCTAGCCCCTGATCCACAGCCCTGAAGCAGGTGGGTTTCTATAACATATTCTTGCTTCTCTCTAACCTACTTTTAAAGGCAAAATAACTCTATGCCTCCCATTTTACATCTTAGGTCCATTGAGTACTATCCTGTTGATGCTTAAAGACTATCTGGCCTTCTTTTAACCTCAGCTGCAAAGCCTTTATATGATTAAAGAGAGTTTCCAAAGCCTTTTCTAAACTGTCTCTTTTTCAGGCCATATACTTCAATACTTACTCTCCCTAAGGGCCTATTTTCCAGCTTTTTAAGTCATACTCATTTTCCTCTGCATGCTTTCCAGTACTGGACTGGGAATCAGAAAATTGGGTATTTAAGTTCTGGCTCTTCCACTATAACTTTCTGTGTTACTATGGGCATGTTATTTAATCTTTTGGCCAGAATTTCCTTAACTGCAATATGAGGCTAATAATTCCTGCTCTGCCTATGGATTGGAAGGATTTGCTATCTGAAGGACTTAGAATAGTGGCGAAATGTCTAAATAATGACTTTGAAAGAAGCATAGAGACCCAGGCAATATGTCATTCCCAAGAACTGATCATAAAATCCCAACAATACAGTTAATCAGAAATGGGAAAACAAACTGTGGTACATCCATGTAATGAAATACTATTCAAAAGTTAGTGATTTTTTTTTTTTTTTTTTTTTTTTTTTTTTTTTTTTTTTTTTTTTTTTTTTTTTTTTGCGGTACGTGGACCTCTCACTGTTGTGGTCTCTCCCGTTGTGGAGCATAGGCTCTGGACGTGCAGTCTCGGCGGCCATGGCTTACGGGTCCAGCTGCTCCGCGGCACATGGGATCCTCCAGGATCGGGGCACGAACCCGTGTCCCCTGCATCGGCAGGCAGACTCTCAACCACTGCGCCACCAGGGAAGCCCAAGTTAGTGATATTAAATGCAGTTTGCTAAGGGAAGAACACCAGATTCAAAAGGCTACTTATTGAAAGATTCCTTTATATGACATTTTAGAAAAGGTAAAGTTATTAGAAATGAAAAACAGATCAGTGTTTGTCAGAGGTTAGAAATAAAAGGAGGGGCTGTCTTCAAAGGTACAGATGATGACATAACCTTGTCTCTCCCTCCTCTTTCCCAGCAAATACAACTATAAATCTTGGAAATAAGAGACAATAAAAAGAAAATGCTAAAAGTTTGAAAAACGAAATAGAACTGGCTAGTGACCCCAGGACCAGAGGAAAACACATCAGCAGGGTATCTCACTACCCCCACCCAAAAGAAGAAGGTGACCCAGGCCTGACATTTATCCCAAACCTAGCAACAGAAAGTGTCCCATGTAGGTATAACACTCCCTCAGATCTAAAAGGATTCTTACCTAAAAACACCAGGCAAGAGGAATTAATTGAAACCCCTGCTAGCAATAAGGAAGTGTTCTCCCTGCTGGGCTTGAGATACCCCTTCCCATCCCAAAGACAAAGATTCCTCCTTCACACAATTAGCACCTGGACACTGTGGGCACTAGCAAGGGTGCTGTCACCACAGGAAGTGCCAAAACAGGTAGTGCTTTCCTTTCCTGCAGGTCCTGACATTCTCCTCCCCCACCTAGAGACACAGCACGGCTAGGGGCAAGGGAACAGGGTATAGTGGCACCAAAAGCAACATTACTCAAGGAAACACTTTTTCCCTGCCATATCTGATTCGTCTCAGAGACACTGGTGCTAGGTGTGGGGCAGGTCATCTGCAAGGGAGATCACACCAAAAAAGTGACCCTAACTCAGGAAAAGCTCACTATTCCTAAAAGGCTTTTCCATCCTGGAAAGAATGCTTTATTTCCAAAGGAAGGAAACTCCTTTCCCACACTTACAAGCACAAGTTTTGTGGAAGCTCCTTCTACCCCATCAAGCAGCATCAGCAGATATCAGTGGGAGCCCCACAATTATGAAATTAACCAAGGAGACCAAAATACCACCATAAAGGCTCAGAAAATTAGAATGTCATTGGACCACACCCTGCAAAAGTAGGCCAGGACTGGTGTGCTATATCTCAACAGGGTGAATACTTGATAAAATAGAAGATTTATATAAGACCCAGAGTCTTCTAGTATAATAAACAAATTGTCCAGGATACAATAAAAAATCATGCATTATAACAAAAAACAGGACAAGTATAACTTGTATGGCAAAAGGCAGTGAACTGATACCAACTGATCTGAGAGGATCAGATGTTGGACTGACTTGACAAGGGTTTTAAATCAGCCATCATAAAATGCTTAAACAGGAAATTACAAATTCTCATGAAACAAGTTCAAAAATAGAAAATATCAACAAAGAAATAGAAGTTAAAATATGACCAGTTGGAAATTATAGAACTAAAATATATAATAACTGCAATTTTAAAAAACATGATTTGATGGGCTCAATAGTGTAGTTGATATAAGAAGGGATAGAATCAATGAACTTGAGGACAGAACAATATAATTTATGCAATCTGAACTACAGAGAAAAAAATAGACTAATAAAATAATGAACAGAGCCCTAAGGACATGTGGGACAATAACAAAACATCCCACATTCATATCATCAGAGTCTAAGAAGGAGAGGAGAAACAGTGAGCATCAAAGAGTATTTGGAGAAACAATTGCTGAAAATTTTCCCAATTTAGCGAAATACATAGGACTAAATATTCAAGAAACTGAGCAAACTCAAAATAGGACAAACTCAAAGAAATCCATGCCTAGACATATCATAATTAAACTTCTGAAAAGTAAAGGCAAATTAAAAGTATTCACAGCAACCAAAGATAAAAGACAAAATACCTATAGAGGAACATCAATTTGAATGTCAGTAGCTTTCTCGGAAACCAGGGAAGTCAGAACGAAATAACACAAAATTTTTCAAGTACTAAAATAAAACAATTGACAACTGTGAATGCTCTATCCAGGAAATCTATCCTTCAGAAATGAAGATGAAATTTTTTTAAAAAAATCATCAAATGAAGGAAAACTAAAAGAATATGACTCTAGCATATCTACGCCTAAAGAAAGACTAAAAGAAATTCTTTAAACAAAAAAGGAACTTATAAAAGAAGGAATCTTGGAGGAAAAAGATGGAAGAAAGAGCAAAAAATAGGAAAATACAATAGATTATCCTTCCCCTCATGAGTTTCCTAAATCATTTGTTATAACTGAAACAAATATTATAATGCCATCTTATACTTAAAACAATGATATTTAAAATGGCTCCAATCAAGATGTCAGGGTAAGAGGACATGGAGCTCACCTTCACCCACAAACACAAGAGCTCCAGCTATGTGTTATTTATATGCAAATGCAGGACAAAATGTTATTATGAATGGCTGAGTTAGTATAAATGAGAACAATTATTATTTTTATAAACTCATATTTATATAGTGTTTAAATATTAAAAGTGCATTTTATATACTAATAAATCTGCACAATTAATTCTATGACTTATGTTGTGTCCAATTTAGAGACTCAGAAAAAGTTTAGACTAATGCACATCAGAACTTAATACACATAAGAATCACCTGCAAATCTTGTTAAACTGCTGTTTCTGATTCTGGAAATCTGTGGTGGGGCCAAGTCTTAACTAATCACTGGTTTCTGGGTGATGCCAATGCTGCTGGTCTGTGGACCACATTTTGAGTAGCAAGGATCTAGTCTCCACTGGTTCTTGGGCCATTTCATGATACTGCTCTTGTGACTATCAATTTTTGAGAAATAAAATGAGAGAGATGTAATGTACACATAGGGAATATAATCAATAACATTGTAACAATTTGTATGGTGATGGGTCTTATGTCACTGGTCATTTCACAATGCATAAAAATATTGAATCACTATGTTGTACACTTAAAACGAATATAACATTATATGTTAATTATAGTTCGATAAAAATAACATGGCTATATATACATATACACATGTGGAATTGTATATTGTTCCACATGTGTGTATATATATAAACATGTGGAATAAGTTTTACTGTAAACTAGCAGAAGGACTCCTATACAATCAAGGACTCCTATACAACTCCTATACAATCAAGGCTGCAGGAAAAATACACATATAATTGGATTAGGCAGGACGAAAATCAACTGGATTGGGACCTGAGCTCCTGGGAGGAGACTCAGAGGAAAAGAGAGATCACAAAGACAGGCACCTGCCATGAGGAGTCAGTAGGCTGAGCCACAGACTGGATGTCCCAGTGAAGGAGACCAGCCCCTTTGGCCAGTTGGAGAACCATTGGGATAGAAAGGCTGGAGAAGCCTGGACTCCACTTGTGAGGAGCACAAGAGTGCTGGTTTTCCCCCAGGGCAGGGCAGAAAGAGGTATGCCCTACAAGTTACCAGGTTTCCTGCAATTGCCTCACTGTGATCCCAGACTGAGCCAAACAAACACTTCATCAACACTCACTCCACCAAACAGTGCAGCACTGGACATAGGGCATCCAGGATCTGGGAAAAGAACTGACTTTGGGATGCAGAGGTGATCTGCTCCAAAGGCAGAGCTCCAGTGAGGTGACAATGATCATTGTTGGTGCTTACTCAAGCAGTGCCCCAGAAGCAGCCCAGACTTCTTTTTTTAAAACAATTTTATTGGAGCATGGTTGATTTACAATGTTGTGTTAGCCTCCACTGAACAACAAAATGAATCATGCATACACATAGTGATAGCCCCTCCTATTTGGATTTCCCTCCCATTTAGGTAACCACAGTGCATTAGGTAGAGTTCCCTGTGCTACACAGTATGTTCCCAGCAGTTGTCTATTTTATACATAGTATCAATAATATATATGTGTCAGTCCCAGTCTCCAAGATCCTCCTACCTCACTCCTTTCCCCCTTGGTACCAATACATTTGTTCTCTAAATCTGTGTCTCTATTTCTGCTTTGCATATGAGATCTTCTATACCATTTTTCTAGATTCCACATATATGCATTATATGATATTTTCTTTTCTCTTTCCGACTTACTTCACTCTGTATGACATTCTCTAGGTCTATCCATGTCTCTACAAAAGACACAATTTCGTTCCTCTTTATGGCTGAGTAATATTCCATTGTATATATGTACCATAGCTTCTTTATCCATTCCTCTGTTGATGGACATTTAGGTTTTTTCCATGTCCGAGATATTGTAAATAGTGCTGCTATGAACATTGGGGTGCATGTGTTTTTTTGAACTATAGTTTTTTCTGGGTTTCTGCTCAGTAGTGGGATTGCTGGGTCATATGGTAGTTATATTTTTAAATTTTTAAGGAGCCTCCATATTGTTCTCCATAGTGGCAGTATCAATTTACATTCCCACCAACAGTGTATGAGGGTTTTCTTTTCTCCACACCCTCTCCAGAACTTACTGATTGTAGATTTTTTGATGATGGCCATTCTGAACGGTGTGAGATGATACCTCGTTGTAGTTTTGATTTGCATTTCTCTAATAATTAGTGATGTTGAGCATCTTTTCAAGTGTTTGTTGGCCATGTGTATATCTTTGGAAAAATGTCTATTTGGGTCTTCTGCCCATTTTTGGACTGGGTTGCTTGTTTTTTTGATATTGAGCTGTATGAGCTGCTTGTATATTTTGGAGATTAATCTTTTGTCAGTTGCTTCATTTGCAAATATTTTTTCCCATTCTGAGGGTTGTCTTTTTGTCTTGTTTATGATTTCCTTTGCTGTGCAAAAGCTTTTAAGTTTAATTAAGTCCCATTTCTTTATTTTTGTTTTTATTTTCATTAATCTAGGATGTGGGTCAAAAACGATGTTGCTGTGGTTTATGTCAAAGAGTGTCCTGCTTATGTTTTCCTCTAAGAGTTTTATAGTGTCTGCTTTTACTTTTAGATCTTTAATCTATTTTGAGTATATTTTTGTGTATGGTGTTAGGGAGTGTTCTAAGTTCATTCTTTTACATGTAGCTGCCCAATTTTCCTAGCACCACTTATTGAAGAGACTGCCATTTCCCCACTGTATATTTTTGCCTCCATTGTCATATATTAGGTGACAATAAGTGTGTGGGTTTATCTCTGGGCTTTCTATCTTGTTCCATTGATCTATATTTCTGGTTTTGTGCCAGTACTATACTGTATTTATTACTGTAGCTTTGTAGTATAGTCTGAAGTCAGGGAGCCTGATTCCTCCCACTTTTCTTTCTCAAGATTGCTTTGGCAGCCCAGACTTTTGACAGAAGTGCAGCTGCCAGGTTTCTTGGGACCACCTCTCTCTGTGCCTCAGCTCACACCAAGCAAATGCTCTGGCACCACTCACCCCATGCCACAGCACAGTACTAGGTCTGGGGCAGCCATGACCAGGAAAAAGAAGCGACCACACACTCCATCTCAGTGGAGCTGCATATGCCTACACAGACAGAGCATCAGACTGTGTACGCACATGAGACTCACTTGCTTTAGCACTTCCTTCCTTTGGGCAAATGTCCCAGTGAAGGGAGAGGAAAAACATACAATTAAAGAGAACAGAGCCAGCTCAAGGTCAACCATCAGTGCTTCTGCTCCAGCAACTTAACATCAGACCCCAACCTTGACAGGGTGGTGACTACCACTGAGCAAAGAGGAAGTCCTGCCTCACACCCTGTTCAGTATCTAGCTCCTCCATCTCCAACCCCAAGTTGTAGTAAGCAGATAACTGCCATTAAACACTGAGGAAACATGTGAATGGTGTCTGCATCAAATCCAGCCCTACCACAAAAGGCATTGGGTAGATGCAGTTGGGATAGGGACACTCCAACAAAAGAACACCCCTTCGAGACCAAAAGACGTAACTTTCACCTAAGTTAAGTAAAATGGAAAGGAAGAGTAAAAACTCTTGATTGAAAGAGCAGGAGAAATCCACACACACAAAAAGAAATAATGTAACAGAAATAAACAATGTACCAGATAAAATATTAAAAACAATGGTAATAAAAATGAAAATTGAATTAGGGAAACAAATTGATATAAACACTAGTCATTTTAACAAGGAAATAGAAAATATTAAAAAACCCAACCAGAAACAGACACTTCAATATCTTAAACAAAATATACTAGGAGGAATGAATAGCAAATTAAGTGATACAAAAGAATGCATAAAAAATATGGAATATAGAATAATGGAAATAACCCAATCAGAACAGCAGAAATAACAACAATTTTAAAAAATGAAAGCAATCTATGAGATCTCTGGGATAACATTAAGTATGCCAACATCCACAGTATAGGGGTTCCAGAAGGAGAAGAGAGAGAATAGGGGATCAAAAATGTACTTAACGAAATTATGGGTGAAAACTTCCCAAACCTAAAGAAGGAAACAGATATCCAGGTACAAGAAGCACAGAGGGTCCCAGATAAGATGAACACAAACAGACCCACATCAAGACATCATAAATAAAATGGCAAAATTCAAAGATGGATAATTCTAAAAGCAGCAAGAGAAAAACAGAGTCAAATACAAAGGAATCCCCATAAGGCTATCAGCTGATTTCTCTACAGAAACTTTTCAGGCCAGAAGGGAATGGAATTATATATTTAATAAAGTGCAGAAAGGGAACAACTTGCAACTTAGGATAATCTACCAAACAAGCTTTCCATTTAGAATAAAAGGAGAGACGAGCACAAACTAAAAGAATTCAGCAATACTAAATCTACTTTAAAAGAAGGATAGGGAGACCTTCAAGATGGCGGAAGAGAAAGACATGGTTATCACCTTCATCCCCACAAATACATCAGAAATACATCTACATGTGGAACAAGTACTACAGAACACCTACTGAACACTGGCAGAAGATCTCAGACTTTCCAAAATTGTGTGGCTGATAGGGTCTTGGTGCTCCAAGCAGGTGTCAGGCCTGGGCCTCTGAGATGGGAGAGCCAAGTTCAGAACATTGATCCACCAGAGACCTCCCAGCTCCATGTAATAGCAAACACTGAAAGCTCTCCCAGAGATCTCCATCTCAATTCTAAGAACCAGCTCCACCCACTGACTAGCAAGCTACAGTGCTGGACACCCTATGGCAAACAACTAGCAAGACAGGAACACAACACATCTATTAGCAGAGGCTGCCTTAAATCATAATAAGGTCACAGACACCCCAAAGCACACCACCGGATGTGGTCCTTCCCACCAGAAAGACAAGATCCAGCCTCATCCACCAGAACAGAGGCACTAGTCCCTCCACCAGGAAGCCTACACAACCCACTGAAACAACCATACCCACTGGGGGCAGACACCAAAAACAATGGGAACTATGAAACTGCAGCTTGTAAAAAGGAGACCTCAAGCACAGAAAGTTAAGCAAAAGGAGAAGACAGAGAAACACACAGCAGATGAAAGAGCAAGGAAAAATACCATCAAAGCAAACAAATGAAGAGGAAATAGGCAGTGTAACTGAAAACGTAGTTGGAGTAATGAGAGAAAAGAGGATTCAAAATCTTGGAAATAGAATGTAGAAAATACAAGAAACGTTTAACAAGGACCTAGAAGAAGTAAAAGAGTAAACAAACAGTGATGAACAACAAATAAATGAAATTTAAAATTACCTGAAAGGAAACAATAGCAGAATAACTGAGGTAGAAAAATGGACACGTGACCCAGAAGACAAAATAGTGGAAATAACTATTGCAGAGCAGAATAAAGAAAAAAGAATGAAAAGAATTGAGGACAGTCTCAGAGACCTTGGGGACAACATTAAACACATAAACATTCGAATTATAGGGTTCACAGAAGAAGAAGAGAAAAAGAAAGGGACTGAGAAAATATTTGAAGAGATTATAGTTGAAAACTTCCCTAATATGGGAAAGGAAATATTTAATCAAGTCCAAGAAATGCAGAGTCCCATACAGGATAAATGTAAGGAGAAACACAACAAGACACATATAAATAAAACTATCAAAAACTAAACACAAAGAAAAAATATTAAAAGCAGAAAGGGAAAAAGAACAAATAACATACAAGGGAATCTCCATAAGGTTAACAGCTGATCTTTCAGCAGAAACTCTGCAAGTCAGAAGGGAGTGGCAGGACATATTTCAAGTGATGAAAGGGAAAAACCTACAACTAAGATTACTCTACCCAGCAAAGATCTCATTCAGATTCAACAGAGAAATTAAAACCTTTACAGAATGGCAAAATCTAAGAGAATTCAGCACCACCAAACCAGCTTTACAAAAAAAGCTAAAGGAAGTTCTTTAGGCAGGAAACACAGGAGAAGGAAAAGACCTAAAATAAAAAACCTTAAACAATTCAGAAAATGGTAATAGGAACATACATATCTATAACTACCTTAAATGTAAATGGATTAAATGCTCCAACCAAAAGACATAGAATGGCTAAATGGATGCAAAAACAAGACCCATATATATGCTGTCTACAAGATACCCACTTCAGACCTAAGGACATATACAGACTGAAAGTGAGGGGATGGAAAAAGTTATTCCATGCAAATGGAAATCAAAAGAAAGCTGGAGTAGCAATTCTCATATCAGAGAAAATAGACTTTAAAATAAAGACTATTACAAGAGACAAAGAAGGACACTTCATAATGATCCAGGGATCAATCCAAGAAGAAGATATATCAATTGTAAATATTTATGCACCCAACATAGGAGCATTTCAATACATAAGTCAAATGCTAACAGCCATAAAAGGGGAAATCAACAGTAACACAATCATAGTAGGAGACATTGGCACCCCTCTTTCACCAACGGACAGATCATCCAAAATGAAAATAAATAAGAAAACACAGGCTTGAAACTATACATTAAACAAGATGGACTTAATTGATATTTATGGGACATTCCATCCAAATAAAAGAATACACTTTCTCAAGTGCTCATGGAACATTCTCCAGGACAGATCATATCTTGAGCCCCAAATCAAGCCTTTGTAAAATTAAGAAAATTGAAAGTGTATCAAGTATCTTTTCCGACAACAGTGCTATCAGACTAGATATCAATTACAGGAAAAAAAATCTGTAAAGAATAAAAACACATGGAGGCTAAACAATACACTACTTAATAACCAAGAGATCAATGAAGAAATCAAAGAGGAAATCAAAAAATCCTAGAAACAAATAACAATGAAAACACGATGACACAAAACCTATGGGATGCAGCAAAAGCAGTTCGAGGAGGAAAGTTTATAGCAATGCAATCCTACCTCAAGAAACAAGAAACATCTCAAATAAACAATCTCACCTTACACCTAAAGCAATTAGAGAAAGAAAAACAAACAAAAAAAAACACCTCAAAGTTAGCAGAAAGACAGAAATCATAAAGAACAGATCAGAAATAAATGAAAAAGAAATGAAGGGAACAATACTAAAGATCAATAAAACTAAAAGCTGGTTCTTTGAGAATATAAACAAAATTGCTGAACCATTAGCCAGACTCATCAAGAGAAATGGGAGAAGACTCAAATCAATAGAATTAGAAATGAAAAAGGCGAAGTAACAACTGACACTGCAGAAATAAACAGGATCATGAGAGATTACTACAAGCAACTATATGCCAATAAAATTGACAACTGGGAAGAAATGGACAAATGCTTAGACAAGCACAACCTTCTGATGGGAAAATAGATGCAGACTTACTAGAGAATGGACTTGAGTATACGGGGAAGGGGAAGGGTAAGCTGGGACAAAGTGAGAGAGTGGCATGGACATATATGCACTACGAAAGGTAAAATAGATAGCTAGTGGGAGGCAGCCGCAGAGCACAGGGAGATCACCTCAGTGCTTTATGACCAGCTAGAGGGGTGGGATAGGGACGATGGGAGTGAAGGAGATGCAAGAGGGAAGAGATATGGGGACATATGTATAGGTATATCTGATTCACTTTTTTATAAAGCAAAAACTAATACACCATTGAAAAGCAATTATATGCCAATAAAGACGTTAAAAAATCACTACCTTCTGAGACTCAACCAGGAAGAAATAGAAAATTTAAACGGAACAATCACAAGGACTAAAATTGAAACTGGGATTAAAAATCTTCCAACAAACAAAACCCCAGGACCAGATGGCTTCACAGTTAAATTCTATCAAACATCTAGAGAAGAACTAACACCTGTCATTCTCAAACTCTTCAAAAATATAGCAGAGGGAGGAACACTCCTAAACACATTCTACAAGACCACCATTGCCCTGATACCAAAACCAGACACAATGTCACAAAGAAAGTGAACTACTGGCCAATATCATTGATGAACATACATGCAAAAATCCTCAAAAAAATACTAGAAAACAGAGTCCAGCAGTACATTAAAAGGATCATACACCATGATCGAGTGACACTTATACCAGGAATGCAAGGATTCTTCAATATATGCAAATCAATCAATGTGACACACCATATTAACAAATTGAAGGAGAAAAACCATATGATCATCTCAATACATGCAGAAAAAGCTTTTGACAGAATTCAACACCGATTTATGTTTTTAAAAAAAACCCTTCAGAAAGTAGACATAGAGGGAACTTACCTCAACATAATAAAGGCCATATATGACAAAACAACATCCAATATGACTGTCAATGGTGAAAAATTGTAACCTTTTCCACTAAGATCAGGAACAAGATAAGGTTGCCCAATCTCACCACTCTTATTCAACATAGTTTTGGAAGTTTTAGCCACAGCAATCAGAGAATAAAAACAAATAAAATAATCCAAATTGGAAAAGAAGAAGTAAAGCTGTCGCTGTTTGCAGATGACATGATACTATATAAAGAGAATAGTAAAGATGCTACCAGAAAACTACTAGAGCTAATCAATGATTAAGTAAAGTAGCAAGATACAAAATTAATGCACAGAAATCTCTTGCATTCCTATACACTAATAATGAAAAATCTGAAAGAGAAATTAAAGAACCATTCCCATTTACCATTGCAACGTAAAGAATAAAATACTTAGGAATAAACCTACCTAGGGAGATAAAAGACCTGTATGCAGAAAACTATAAGATGCTGAGGAAAAAAATCAAATATGATACAAACAGATGCAGAGATATACCATGTTCTTGGATTGGAAGAATCAACATTGTAAAAATGACTATAGTACCCAAAGTAATCTACAGATTAAATGCAATTCCTATCAAACTACCAATGGCATTTTTCACAGAACTTGGGCAAAAAATTTCACAATTTGGATGGAAACACAAAAGACCCCAAATAGCAAAAGCAATCTTGAGAAAGAAAAAGGGAGCTGGAGAAGTCAGACTCCCTGACTTCAGACTATACTACAAAGCTACAATAATCAAGATGGTATGGTACTGGCAGAGAAATAGAAATATGTACCAATGGAAGAGGATAGAAAGCCCAGAGATTAACCAATGCACCTATGGTCACCTTATTTTTGATAAAGGAGGAAAGAATATACAATGAAGAAAAGACAGCCTCTTCAATAAGAGGTTCTGGGAAAACTGGAAAGCTACATGTAAAAGAATGAAATTGGAACACTTCCTAACACCATACACAAAAATAAAATCAAAAGGAATTACAGACCTAAATATATGGCCAGGAAGTATGAAACTCTTAGAGGAAAACATAGGTAGAATACTCCGTGACATATATCACAGCAAGATTCTTTTTGACCCACTTTCTAGAGAAACGGGAATAAAAACAAAGATAAACAAATGGGACCTAATGAAACTTAAAAACTTTTTCACAGCAAAGGAAACCATAAACAAGATGAAAAGGTGACCCTCTGAATGAGAGAAAATATTTGCCAATTAAGCAACTGAAAAAGGATTGATTTGCAAAATTTACAAGCACCTCATGCAACTCAATATCAAAAAACAAACAACCCAATCCAAAACTCGCAAAAGATCCAAATAGACATTTTTCTAAAGAAGATATACTGATTACCAACAAACACATGAAAGGATGCTCAACATCACTAATCATTAGAGCAATGAAAATCAAAATTACAATGAGGTATCACCTCCACACTAGTCAGAGTGTCCATCATCAAAAAATCTACAAGCAATAAATATTGGAGAAGCTGTGGAGAAAAGGGAACCCTCTTGCACTGTTGGTGGGAATGTAAATTGATACAGCCACTATGAAGAACATTATGGAGGTTCCTTAAAAAATTGAGAAATAGAACTACCATACGACCCAGCAATCCCACTGCTGGGCATATACCTGGAGAAAACTGTAATTAAAAGAGTCATGCACCACAATGTTCATTGCAACTCTCTTTACAGCAGCCAGGACATGGAAGCAACCTAAGTGTCCATCGACAGATGAATGGATAAAGAAGATGTGGCACATGTATACACTGCAATATTATTCAGCCATAAAAAGAAACGAAATTGAGTTATTTGTAGTCAAGTGGATGAACCTAGAGTCTGTCATACAGAGTGAAGTAGTTAGATAAAAATACCATATGCTAACGCATACATATGGAATCTAAAAAAACAATAAGTGGTTATGAAGAACCTAGGGGCAGGACAGGAATAAAGATGCAGATGTAGAGAATGGACTTGAGGACATGGGGAGAGGGAAGGGTAAGCTGAGCTGAAGTAAGAGAGTTGCATGGGCTTCTATATACTACCAGTTTTAAAATAGATAGCTAGTGGGAAGAAGCAACATATCACAAGGAGATCAGCTCAGTGCTTTGTGAGCACCTAGAGGGGTGGGATAGGGAGGGTTTGAGGGAGGCACAAGAGAGAAGAGATATGGGGATATATGTATATGTATAGCTGACTCACTTTGTTATAAAGCAGAAACTAACACACATTTTAAAGCAATTATACTCAGATAAAGAGGTTAAAAAACCAGAAGAATAAAAACAATATTACCATCTCATTAGACACAGAAAAAGCATTTGACAAAATTCAGCATACATTTATGAAAGTGTATATAGAGGAAAAATATCTCAAAATCATAACGGCCATTTACAACAAATCCACAGCCAACATCATACTCTTCAGTGAAAACATGAAAACCTTCCTGCTAAATTCAGGAACAGGAAAAGCATGCCCACTCTTGCTTTTTCTATTAACATGGTATTAGTAGTCCTAGCCACATCAGTCAGACCAGAAAAAGAAATAAAAATTATAAACATAGGAAGGTAAGAGATAAAACTGCCACTATTTGGAGATGACATGACACTTTATATAGAAAATCCTAAAGTCTCCACTCCAAAACTATTAGAACTAAGATATGAATTCAGAAAAGTTCCAGTATACAAGATTAATATAAAGAAATCTCTTCTGTTTCTATACACTAATACGGAAATAACAGAAAGAAAAAGTTTTCTAAAACCCCACTTAAAATTGCATCAAAAAGAATAAAATACCTAGGAACAGAGTTAACCGAGGAGGTGAAATATATATATTCTGAAATCTGTAAAACACTGATGAAGGAAATTAAAGATGATACAAATAAATGGAAGGATATCCTGTTCTCCTGGCCTGAAAGAATTAATATTGTTACAATGGCGATACTACCCAAAACAATCTACAAAGTTAATGAAACCCCTATCAAAATTCCCTTGACATTTTCTGCAGAACTAGAACAAAAAATCCTAAAATACATATGGAACCACAAACGACCCCAAATTGCCAAAACAATCTTGAGAGAAAGAACAAAGCTCGAGGAATATCATTCCCAGACTTAAGCCTATACTACAAAGCTAGAGTAATCAAAACAGCATGGTACTGGCACAAAAACATACACATGGATCAATGGAACAGAGTAGAGAGCTCAGAAATAAATCTTGTGGTCACCAAAGGGAGGGGGAGCCAAATTCGAGGTACATGATTAAAGATACAAAGTACTGTGTATAAAATAGAAAAGCAAAAGGATATATTGTATAGCACAGGGATTTATAGCCATTTTCTTGTTATAACTTATTATGGAGTATAATCTGCAAAAATACTGAAGCACTATGCTGTACATCTGAGATGAATATAATATTGTAAATCAACTATACTTCAATAAAAAATAAAAAATTAAATAAAAGGTTAAAATGGGTAGAGTATAGGGACCTAAATGGAAGTAATGCTTCACATTTCACTCAAAGTGGTAACACCTCAGCACAAGCAGACTGATAAGTCATATAAATTTTAAAATCTAGAACAATTAGCAAGAAAACTATACAATGCAAAGCACTCAAAATTATTATAAACAAATTGATATCAAATCTTAAAGAAATGTTGAATTAACCACCATGAGAGTGAGAAAGTAAGAAAAGAAAACAGAAAACAAAGAGTAAACTGACAGAATTAAGCCTAAGTAGTGATGATTACCTTAAATGTACGTCACCTAAATACACCAAGTAAAGACAGAGATTGACGAGTAGATTTTTAAAAATGATCTAACTATATGCTATTTCAAAGAAGCTCAACTTCAATTTCAACAACATAGACATGTCACACTTACCTAACAGTATAATCCATAAAAAGCAATAGAACCATATCAGAAGCTAAATACTTTTGCTCTGTGAAATCTTATGTACAAGGGATAAAAATACATACTACAAAGAGAAAGAAAAGTTTGCAAACCATATATTCAAAGAAGGATGGTTATGTTGAATATATAATGAACTCTCAAAATTCAACTTTAATAAACTCCCAAACATTACAATTAGAAAATATAAAAAAAGAAAATAAACAACTATTTTACTGAAGGGGATATAAAGATGGCAAATAAGAACATGAAAATGTATTCAATATCATTAGCCATAAAGGAAATTCAAATTAAAACTACAATGAAATATCACTATATGGTTATCAGAATAGCAAAAATAAATAGCTGTGACATTAATGTTGGCAGGGATGAAGGTAAACAGTATGATTCATATGTTACAGATGGGAATGTAAAATGCTACAGCCATTCTGGAAAACAGTTTAGCACTTTCTTATAAAACTAAACATACCTAGAATCTGTCATACAGAGTGAAGTAAGTCAGAAAGATAAAAACAAATACTGTATGCTAACACATATATATGGAATCTTAAAAAAGTGGTACTGATGAACCTAGTGGCAGGACAGTAATAAAGATGCAGACGTAGAGAAGAGACTTGAGGACAGAGTGTGGGGGAAGGGGAAGCTGGGACAATATGAGAGAGTAACATTGACATATATACACTACCAAAATAAATAGATAGCTAGTGGGAAGCTGCTGCATAGCACAAGGAGATCAGCTTGATGCTTTGTGATGACTTAGAAGTGGGAGATAGGGAAGGTAGGAGGAATATTCAAGAGGGAAGGGATATGGGATATATGTATACATATAGCTGATTCACTTTGTTGTACAGCAGAAACTAACACAGTATTGTAAAGCAATTATACTCCAATAAAGATGTAAAAAAAATTCAAAGAACATAAAATTCACAATTAAAAAAAATAAATAAACTAAACATACAGACTCCCAATGAACACAAACTTCTCTGATTTCTATCCCTTCTTAGTAAATGTTTAGATCCTAAATCATAGTTCACAATTTCAGGGTGATTTATTGTGACTCTTAAGGCTACAAATACAAGTATCATCAGCTTAAGAAGAAACTAGAAGGTGAGTTCCCCAGACACCTGGACACCAGTTGCAAGGGGACACCCTAGGCCACCTAGTTCTTTGAACTGATGATGGAGGAGGCTAAGGCTACTTTATGAATAAATATATAGGATCCTGAATCAGATACTGAAATAGAAAAAGAACTTCAGTAGAAAACTGGAGAAATTGAATGAAGTTTCTAGTTCAGTTAGTAGTATTCGACGAATGTACATTCTTTAGTTTTGATTATCATACCACAGTAAATATAAGAGGTTAACATTAGTAGAAGCTAGGTGAAGTGTATATGTGAACAAAGTACTATCTTTGAAATTCTGTAAATTAAAATTTATTTCAAAACAAAATATTTTTAAAAGTTAATCTGGACTTCTGATTTCAGCTTTAATATATAAAATGCTTAGACGTATCACTCCAATCTTACTAGAAGAGAAAAACTGAACAAACTGAATATAAATGACTTTTCTTGAACTTAACAGAGAATTGAGGGCAAAGGGAAATCACCACCCCCAAAATGTGGAGATACAGGTGAATGCAGAAAATTAGAGTCGATACCAATTTGTATAGAGCAGAAGCCACTAGAACCATAAATTGGTAGGAACAGTTGAATGTCAATTTGGCAAATTGCTAGTGACTGAGTGTGGACTACTAGGAGAACAAAACAACTCATGAGGCCTGAAGTACTGGTTCTCCACACTTAACACAGATTATACCTCCAATAAACTCACCATTTTGTCAAAGTAAAGAAATAAGAAAAATCTTCTGTTTCTGGAAGAAAAAAGGGGAAAATTAAGCATTTTTAAATGCATGCAGAGTATCCTCCATAAAAAGGCCTACTGTGCAGGGGGAACATTCTTTATCAGAGCCTTATTCTACCTGAAGGAAAGATATTTACCCAAATCCAGACCCCTATACCTTCCTGTCTCATCTACAAATGGAAAAAACCCCAATAAATACCTTGTAAAGTGACATAGGCTCACAAAGAGAATACACAATTCTCTTACTCCATACCTTACCACCATGCCAACAGTGGTTCTGTATAATAATGGTGGATTACAGCTGAAGGAACTGTAAGTCACGGACTCTATTTAAGAAGAAACTCATATGGAGAGACTCTCCTAGTGGTGCGGTGGTTTAGAATCCACCTGGCAATGCAGGGGACATTGGTTCAATCTCTCATCTGGGAAGATCCCACAAGCCATGGAGCAACTAAGCCCATGCACCACAACTACTGAAGCCCAAGCACCTACAGCCTGGGCTCCACAACAAGAGAAGCCACCACAATGATAAGCACGTGCTCTGCAACAAAGAGTAGCCCCTGCTCACCGCAACTAAAAAAAGCCCACATGCAGCAATGAAGACCCAACACAACCAAAAATAAAATAGATAGATAGGTAGATAGATAGATAGATAGATAGATAGATAGATAGATAGATAGATAAAACTAATTTTATAAAAAAAACTCAGTTTCTTGCTAAAAAAAAACCAAAAAAGAAAGAAACTCATATGGAAACCCAAAGACAGTAAGGGAAGCCAAAATAAGAACACTAGAGGAAGTTGAAATCTCTGTTCCCTACAGCTACAGCAAACATTAAATACAGCCCACCCCTTCATATAAGTGTAAAATCTCACACTAAAGTCCTATTTATCTCAGTTTCTATTACCTAGGAACTTGAGTTACTATGATATCACATTGGGCTTCTAACAACAAAGTTACAGGTCATGCTAAATGGCAAGAAATAAGTTTGAAAAGACAAGAGACTCATCTGAGCCAGACTTAGGCATAATGAAGAGTTTAGAATGAGCAGACAGGAAACTTAAAATAACTATGATTACTATGCTTGTGACTCTAATGAAAAACATAGTTAACATGCAATTACAGATGGGTAATATAAGCAGAAATACGGAAATCTCAAGAAAACATTTTTTAAATGCTAGAATTTTTAAAACTAGCATAAGTGAAAAATTCTTTTGATGAGCTCAACAGTAGGTTGGACACAGCTTAGGAAAGAATCAGGACCCTTGAAGACATGTCAATAGAAACTTCCCAAACTAAAATGCAAAGTAAAAAATAATTTTAAAAAACTAAATATTCAAAAACTATGGGATAATTTTGAAGGTATTATATATATATATATATATATATATATATATATATATATATATATATATGGAATACCAAAAAGGGATATTAACCTCTTATCACATCTGATAAGAGATTAATATCCAAAATATATAAAGAACTTATACAACTCAGTAACAAAAAAAAAAAAAAAAGACTTAAAAATGGGCAGAGGAATTGAATAGATATTTTTCCAAAGAAGACATATAGATGGCCATTGGTAATTGAAAAGGTTCTCAACATCACTACTCATGATGGAAATGCAAATGAAAACCACAGTAATATATCACTTTGGTGGTGAAGATGTGGAGAAAAGGAAACCACTGTGCACTGTTGGTGGTAAGGTAAGTTGGTACAGCCACTATGTAAAACAGTATGGAGGATCCTCAAAAACTTAAAAATAGAACTACCTTATGATCCAGCAATTTCACTTATGAGTATTTATTCGAAGGAAACAAAAACACTAATTAGAAAAGATATCTGAACTCCTATGTTCATTAAAGCATTATTTGCAATAGTCAAGACATGAAAGCAACCTAAGTGTCCATTGTTGGATGAATGGATAAAAAACATGTTTTATATATAAAATTGAATATAATTCTCTCAAAAAATGATCTTGTCATTTGTGACAACTTGGATGGATCCTGAGGGCATAATAGTAAGTAAATAAGTCAGACAGACAAGACAAATACTGTATGACCTCATTTCCACATGGAATCTAAAAAAAAATCATACACATAAATACAGAGAACAAATTGGTGGTTGCCAGAGGTGGGGGTGGGAGTTTGGTGAAATGAGTGAAGGTGGGCTAAAGATATAAACTTCCAATTATAATACAAAAATTAGTAGCATTTCTATACATTAACAATGAATTTTCTGAAAAAATATTAAAGAAATTGATCCCATTTACAATAGCATCAAAAGGATTAAAATATTTAAGAATAAATTTAACCAAGAAGTTGAAAGCTCTCTACTTTAAAAACTACAAGACGGTGGGGAGCAAGAAGATGGCGGAAGAGTAAGATGTGGGGAGCACCTTCCTCCTCACAGATACATCAGAAATACATCTACACGTGGAACTTCTCCTATAGAACACCCACTGAACGCTGGCAGAAGACCTCAGACCTCCCAAAAGGCAAGAAACTCCCCACATACCTGGGTAGGGCAAAAGAAAAAAGAATAAACAGAGACAAAAGAATAGGGACGGGACCTGCACCAATGGGAGGGAGCCGTGAAGGAGGAAAGGTTCCCACACACTAGAAGCCCCTTCGCAGGTGGAGACTGCGGGTGGCAGAAGGGGGAAGCTTCAGACCCGCGGGGGAGAGTGCAGCAACAGGGTACAGAGGGCAAAGCGGAGAGATTCTGGCAGAGGATCGGTGCCGACCAGCAGTCACCAGCCCCAGAGGCTTGTCTGCTCACCTGCCGGGGTGGGCGGGGCAGGGAGCTGTGGCTCGGCTTCAGTCGGATCCCAGGGAAAGGTGTGGAGTTGTCAGGGTGAAAAGAGCCTGAAGGGGTTAGTGCACCACGGCTAGCCGGGAGTGAGTCCAGTTGAAGTCTGGAGCTGCCTAAGAGGCAAGAGACCTTTTCTTCCCTCTTTGCCTCCTGGTGGGTGAGGAGAGGGGTTTAAGCATGCCACTTAAAGGAGCTCCAGAAATGGGCACGGAGCTACTGAAGAAAAAAGAGACATTTTCTTGTCTCTTCACTTCCTGGGGTGCGAGGAGAGGGGATTAAGGGCACCATGTAAAGGAGCTCCAGAAACGGGCATGAGCCGCGCCTATCGGCTTGGACAACAGAGACAGCTGTGGGATGCTAGGGTTGCTACTGCCGCCACCAAGAGGCCTGTGTGCGAGCACAGGTCACTCTCCACACCACCCCTCCCGGGAGCCTGTGCAGCCCGCCACTGCTGCGGTCCCGGGATCCAGGGACAGCTTCGCTGGGAAAATGCATGGTGCACGTTGGTCCGGTGCAGCATCACGCCAGCCTGTGACGTCGCAGGCTGGCCCCGCATCCATGCCCCTCCTTCCTCCCCCGGCCTGTGACAGAGCCACCGAATCAGCTGCTCCTTTAACCCCGTCCTGTCTGAGCGAAGGGCAGACGCCCTCGGACGACTTACATGCAGAGGTGGGGCCAAGTCCAAGGCTGAACCCCAGGAGCTGTGCGAACAAAGAAGAGAGGGGGAGGTCTCTCCCAGCAGCCTCAGAAGAAGCGGATTAAAGGTCCATAGTCAACTTGAAGTGCCCCGCATCTGTGGAAAACCTGAATAAACAGCGAAATATCCCAAGTTGAGGAGGTGGACTTTGGGAGCAAGATATACTATTATTTTCCCCTTTTTTCTTTTTGTGAGTCTGTATGTGTTTGCTGCTCTGTGAGATTTTGTCTGTATAGCTTTGTTTTCACCATTTGTCCTAGGGTTAGACCAACTGGTTTTTTTTTCTGTTTTGTATTGTTTTTTCTTTAATATAAATTTTTCTGCTTAATAATTATTTTTAATTTTAAATACTATATTTTATCCTACTTTATTTTGTCTTCTCCCTTTCTTTCTTCCTTTCGTGCCTCCTTTCTTTCCTACTTCCCTACTTACTTACTTCCTTCCCTCCCTTCCTCCTTCCTTCCTTCCTTCCTTCCTTCCTTTCTTTCCTTTCTATTTATTTCTCCCTTTTATTTTGAGCTGTGTGGATTAAAGGCTCTTGGCACTCCAGCCAGGTGTGAAGGCTGTGTCTCTGAGGTGGGAGAACCAACCACAGGACACTGGTCCACAAGAGACCGCCCAGCTCCACGTAATATCAAATGGCAAAAATCTCCCAGAGATCTCCATCTCAACACCAAGACCCAGCTTCACTCAAGGACCAGCAACGAACAGTGCTGGACACGCTATGCCCAACAAAGAGCAAGACAGGTCTACAGCCCCATCCATTAGAAGAGAGGCTGCCTAAAATCATGATAAGGCTACCAACATCCCATACACACCACCAGATGTGGACCTGCCCACCAGAAAGACAAGATCCAGCCTCATCCAACAGAACAGAGGCACTAGTCCCCCCAACCAGGAAACCTGCTCAACACACTGAACCAACCTCAACCACTGGGGACAACCGCCAAAAACAGAGGGAACTACAAACCTGCAGCCTGCAAAAAGGAGACCCCAAACACAGTAAGATAAGCAAAATAAGAAGACAGAAAAACCCACAGCAGATGAAGGAGCAAGATAAAAACACACCACACCTAACAAATGAAGAGGTAATAGGCAGTCTACCTGAAAAAGAATTCAGAATAATGATAGTAAAGAAGATTCAAAATCTTGGAAAAAGAATAGACAAATTGCAAGAAACAGTTAACAAGGACCTAGAAAAAATAAAGAGGAAGCAAGTAACGATGAGCAACATAATAAATGAAATGAAAAATATTCTAGATGGGATCAATAACAGAATAACTGAGGCAGAAGGACGGATAAGTGACCTGGAAGATACATTAGTGGAAATAACAACTGCAGAGCAGAAGAAAGAAAAAAGAATGAAAAGAACTGAAGACAGTCTCAGAGACCTCTGGGACAACATTAAACGCACCAATATTCGAATTATAGGGGTCCCAGAAGAAGAAGAGAAAAAGAAAGGGACTGAGAAAATATTTGAAGAGATTATAGTTGAAAACTTCCCTAATATAGGAAAGGAAATAGTCAGTCAAGTGCACAAAGCACAGAGAGTCCCATACAGGATAAACCCAAAGATAAACACGACAAGCCACATAATAATCAAACTGTCAAAAACTAAATATAAAGAAAACATATTAAAAGCAGTAAGGGAAAAACAACAAATAACACACAAGGGAATGCCCATAAGGTTAACATCTGATCTTTCAGCAGAAACTCAACAAGCCAGAAGGGAGTGGAAGGACATATTTAAAGTGATGAAGGGAAAAAGTCTACAACCAAGATTACTCAACCCAGCAAAGATCTCATTCAGATTCAACAGAGAAATTAAAACCTTTACAGAATGGCAAAAGCTAAGAGAATTCAGCACCACCAAACCAGCTTTACGACAAATGTTAAAGGAACTTGTGTAACCAAGAAACACAAGAGAAGGAAAAGACCTACAAGAACAACTTGAAACAATTAAGTAAATGGTAATAGGAACACACATATAAATAATTACCTTAAATGTAAATGGATTAAATGCTCCCACTAAAAGACACAGACTGGCTGAATGGATACAAAAACAAGATCCATATGTATGCTGTCTACAAGAGACCCACTTCAGACATAGGGACACCTACAGACTGAAAGTGAGGGAATGGAATAAATATTCCATGCAAATGGAAATCAGAGGAAAGCTGCAGTAGCAATTCTCATATCATACAAAATAGACTTTAAAATAAAAACTATTACAGGAGACAAAGAAGGACACTATATAATAATCAAGGGATCAATCCATGAAAAAGATATAACAATTGTAAATATTTATGCACCCAACATAGGTGCACCTCAATACATAAGGCAAATACTAACAGCCATAAAAGGGGAAATTGACAGTAACAGAATCATAGTAGGGGACTTTAACACCCCACTTTCACCAATGGACAGATCATCCAAAATGAAAATAAATAAGGAAACACAAGCTTTAAATGATACATTACACAAGATGGATTTACTTGATATGTATAGGACATTCCATCCAAAAACAAAAGAATACACATTTTCCTCAATTGCTCATGGAACATTCTCCAGGATAGATCATATCTTGGGTCACAAATTTAGCCTTGGCAAATTTAACAAAATTGAAATCGTATCAAGTACCTTTTCTGACCACAACGCTATGAGACTAGATATCAATTACAGGAAAGGATCTGTAAAAAATACAAACACATGGAAGCTAAACAATACACTATTAATAACGAAGTGATCACTGAAGAAATCAAAGAAGAAATTAAATAGTACTTAGAAACAAATGACAATGGAGACACGACAACCCAAAACCTATGGGACTCAGGAAAAGCAGTTCTAAGAGGGAACTTTAGAGCAATATAATCATACCTTGAGAAACAGGAAACATCATGAATAAACAACCTAACTTTGCACCTAAAGCAATTAGAGAAGGAAAAACAAAAAAAACCAAATTTAGCAGAAGGAAAGAAATCATAAAGATCAGATCAGAAATAAATGAAAAAGAAATGCAGGAAACAATAGCAAAGATCAATAAAAGTAAAAGCTGGTTCTTTGAGAAGGTAAATCAAATTGATAAACCATTAGCCAGACTCATCAAGAAAAAAAGGGAGAAGACTCAAATCAATAGAAATAGAAATGAAAAAGGAAATGTAACAACTGACACTGCAGAAATACCAAAGATTATTAGAGATTACTATAAGCAACTCTATGCCAATAAAATGGACAACCTGGAAGAAATGGACAAATACTTAGAAATGCACAAGCTGCAGAGACTGAACCAGGAAGAAACAGAAAATATGAACAGAACAATCACAAGCACTGAAATTGAAACTGTGATTAAAAATCTTCCCACAAACAAAAGCCCAGGACCAGATGGCTTCACAGGCAAATTCTATCAAACATTTAGAGAAGAGCTAAAACCTATCCTTCTCAAACTCTTCCAAAACATACCAGAGGGAGGAAAAATCCCAAACTCATTCTATGAGGCCACCATCACCCTGATACCAAAACCAGACAAAGACGTCACAAAGAAAGAAAACTACAGGCCAATATCACTGATGAACATAGATGCAAAAATCCTCAACAAAATACTAGCAAACAGAATCCAACAGCACATTAAAAGGATCATACACCATGATCAAGTGGGGTTTATCCCAGGAATACAAGGATTCTTCAATATACGTAAATCAACCAATGTGATACACCATATCAACAAACTGAAGGAGAAAAACCATATGATCATCTCAATAGATGCAGAGAAAGCTTTTGACAAAATTCAACACCCATTTATGATAAAAACCCTGCAGAAAGTAGGCATAGAGGGAACATTCCTCAACATAATAAAGGCCATATATGACAAACCCACAGCCAGCATTGTTCTCAATGGTGAAAAACTGAAACCATTTTCACTAAGATCAGGAACACGACAAGATTGCCCACTCACACCACTCTTATTCAACATACTCTTGAAAGTTCTATCCACAGCAATCAGAGAAAATAAAGAAATAAAACGAATCCAAAGAGGAAAAGAAGAAGTAAAGTTGTCACTGTTTGCAGATAACATGATACTATACATAGAGAATACTAAGGATGCTACCAGAAAACTACTAGAGCTAATCAATGAATTTCGTAAAGTAGCAGGATACAAAATTAATGGACAGAAATCTCTGGCATTCTTATACACTAATGATGAAAAATCTGAGAGTGAAATTAAGAAAACACTCCCATTTACCATTGCAACAAAAAGAATAAAATATCTAGGAATAAACCTACCTAAGGAGGCAAAAGACTTGTATGCAGAAAACTATAAGACACTGATGAAAGAAATTAAATATGATACAAATAGGTGGAGAGATATACCATGTTCTTGGATTGGAAGAATCAACACTGTGAAAATGACTCTATTACCCAACGCAAACTACAGATTCAATGCAATCCCTATCAAATTACCACTGGCATTTTTTACAGAACTAGAACAAAAATTTTCACAGTTTGTATGGAAACACAAAAGACCCGGAATAGCCAAAGCAATCTTGAGAATGAAAAATGGAGCTGGAGGAATCAGGCTCCCTGACTTCAGACTACTACAAGGCTCCACTAATCAAGACAGTATGGTACTGGCACAAAAACAGAAATATAGATCAATGGAACACGATAGAAAGCACAGAGATAAACCCACACACATATGGTCACCTTATCTTTGATAAAGGAGGGAAGGATATACAGTGGAGAAAAGGCAGCCTCTTCAATAAGCGGTGCTGGCATAACTGGACACCTGCATGTAAAAGTATGAAATTAGAACACTCCCTAACTCCACACAGAAAAATAAACTCAAAATTGGTTAAAGACCTAAATGTAAGGCCAGACACTATCGAACTCTTAGAGGAAAACATAGGCAGAACACTCTATGACATAAATCACAGCAAGGTCCTTTTTTACCCATCTCCTAGAGTAATGGAAATAAAAACAAAAATAAACAAATGGGACCTAATGAAACGTAAAAGCTTTTGCACAGCAAAGGATACCATAAACAAGACCAAAAGACAACCCTCACAATGGGAGAAAATATTTGCAAATGAAGCAACTGACAAAGGATTAATATCCAAAATTTATACGCAACTCAGGCAGCTCAATAAGAAAAAAACAAACAACCCAATCCAAAAATGGGCAGAAGAACTAAATAGACATTTCTCCAAAGAAGATATACAGATTGCCAACAAACACATGAAAGAATGCTCAACATCATTAATCATTAGAGAAATGCAAATCAAAACTACAATGTGATATCATCTCACACCGGTCAGCTTGGTCATCATCATAAACTGTAGAAACAATAAATGCTGGAGAGGGTGTGGAGAAAGGGAACACTCTTGCACTGCAAGTGGGAATGTAAATTGATACAGTCACTATGAAGAACAGTATGGAGGTTCTTTGAAAAACTATAAATAGAACTACCATATGACCCCGCAATCCCACTACTAGGCATGTACCCTGAGAAAACCATAATTCAAAAAGAGTCATGTACGAAAATGTTTGTTGCAGCTCTATTTATGATTGCCAGGACATGGAAGCAACCTAAGTGTCCATCAACAGATGAATGGATAAAGAAGATGTGGCACATATATACAATGGAATATTTCTCAGCCATAAAAAGAAATGAAACTGAGTTATTTGTAATGAGGTGGATAGACCTGGAGTCTGTCATACAGAGTGAAGTAAGTCAGAAGGATAAAAACAAATACCGTATGCTAACACATATATATGCAATCTAAGAAAAAAAAGTCATGAAGAGATTAGTGGTAGGACAGGAATAAAACACAGACCTACTAAAGCATGGACTTGAGGATATGGGGAGGGGGAAGTGTAAGCTGTGACGATGTGAGAGAGTGTCAGGGACATATACACACTACCAAATGTACATTAGATAGCTAGTGGGAAGCTGCCGCATAGCACAGGGAGTTCACTTCTGTGCTTTTTGACCACCTAGAGGGGTGGTATAGGGAGGGTGGGAGGGAGGGTGACACAAGAGGGAAGAGATATGGGAACATATGTATATGTATAACTGATTCACTTTGCTGTAAAGGAGAAACTAACACACTATTGTGAAACAGTTATACTCCAATAAAGATGTAAAAAAAAAAACAGAAGCAGACTTCATTGGCATAGAGAAAAGACTCATGTTTGCCAAGGGGTGGGGGGATGGGGGAGGGATATATTGGGAGTTTGTGGTTAGCAGATGCAAACTATTATATATAAGATGGATAAAAAACAAGGTCCTACTGTGTAGCACAGGGAACTATATTCAATATCCTGTAATAAACCATAATGGAAAAGAGTGTGAAAAAATGTATATTAAAAAAATGAAGGCAATGGGATGACATATTTAAAGTACTAAAAGAAAAAGCTCAACCAAGTATTCTACATCAGGAAAAACTGACCCTTAAAAAAAGAAGGAGAAATTAAGATATTCCCATAAAACAAAAGCTGAGGGAGATGTTTGCTAGTAGATTAGCCATACAAAAAATTCTTAGGGAGTTCTTCGGGATGAAATTAAAGAACCTTACACAATAATATGAGACCATATAAAGAAATACAGAACAGCAGTAAAGGTAACTACATAGTTAAATAAAAGGCCAATATATTTTGTTTATAATTTTTCCTTTTCCCTATGCAATTTTGTTTAAAACTCCTCCTTTTCCTTATATAATTTAAAAGAGAAATTTATAAAACAATAACTCTAAATCTATGATAAGTAGCATGCAATATATAAAGATGTAATTTTTGACAATAACCATATAGTTGATGCCAGAGCTGTGTAGAAGCTGGTAAATTTTGTGATGTTAAACTAAGTTGGTTATCAATTCAAAGTAGAATTCTATAAATTCAGGACATTAATACTAAGGCCCATGGTAACCACCAACAGAATTAACCAACCAATTAAAGGAAATGAGGAGGAAATAAAAATGTATATGTTTAATCCAATTCCTATCAAAATACCGATAGCAATTTTTGCATAAATAGAAAAATCCATCCTAAAATTCATATGGAACTTCTAGGGACACCAAATAGCCAAAACAATATTGGAAAAGAAGAACAAATTGGGAGATATCACATTTCTTGATTTCAAAACTTGTTACAAGTCTACAGTAATCAAAATGGTGAAGTACTGGCATAAAGACATACATATACACCAGTGAAACAGAATAGACAGCCCCACAATATACCCTCACATACATGGTCAAATGATTTCTGACAAAGGTACCAAAATAATTCGATGTGAACAATTCTTTTCTACAAACGGGATTAGGAAAACTGGATTCCACATGCAAAAGAAAAAAACTGGACCACTCCCTTATTCCATATACAAAAATTAATGCAAAATGGCTCAAAGATCTAAACATATAACCTAAAACTATAGAATTCTTAGAAATTATAAGGGAGAAATCTTCATGACATGGGATTAAAAAATGATTTCTTGGATATGACAGCAAGAGTAGAGGCAATAAATAAATAAATAAATAGATAAATAAATTGAACTACATTCCCCCCTGAAAAAAAAATGCATCAAATTACACAATCAGCAAAGTGAAATATTTTAAGAATGGCAGAACTTATTTGCAAATCTTGTATATGACAAGAGTTTAATATCCAGTTTATATAAAGAACTGTACAACAACAAAACAAATAACCAGATTAAAAAATGGGCAAAGGATTTGACCAGGTATTTCTCCAAACAAAATATACAACTGGCTAACAGGTATATGAAAAGAGTTCAATATCACTAATCATTAGGGAAATTCAAACCAAAATCATGAGATATTACCTCAAACCCAATAGGATGGTGGCTATCAAAAACAAAAATGAAAAAGCAAAAAATAACAAATTTGGTGAGGATACGGAGAAACTGGAAACAATGGGCACCATTGGTAGAAATGTAACATGGTGAAACTATTATGAAATGCAGTGTGACAATTCCTCAAAAAATTAAAATATAGAAATTTAAAATATAATCACCATAAAACCCATGCAAAACCACTTCTCATTATATATCTAAAAATGCTGAAAGCAGGGTCTCAGAAAGATATTTGTAAACCCATGTTCATAGAAGCATTATTTACAACTGCAAAAAGGTGGAAGCAATTCAAAGTCCATTGGCAGATGAATTTATAAACAAAATGTGCTATAAACATACAGTGGAATATTGCATTTAAAATATAATTTAAAAAGAAAGGGAATTCTAACACATGCTACACTGCATATGTATATTGAAAACACTATCCTAACTGACCTAACCCAGTAACAAAAATACAAGTACTATATGATTTCATTTATATGAAGTACTGAGAGTTGTCAAACTCCTAAAAATAGAAAGTAGAATTGTGGTTGTCAGCAGCTAAGGGAAAGGAGAAATGGGGTGTTGATGTTTAGTGGATATAGAAATTAAGTTTTGAAAGATGAAAAGGTTCTGGACATTGGTTGCACAATAATGTAAATTTATTTAAAACTTCTAAACAATACACTTAAAAATGGTTAAAATGATAAACTTTATATGCTATGTGTATTTTACCTAAATTTTAAAAATGAAGAAAGGTCTCACAACGACAACCTAACTTTATGCCTAAAGTAACTGGAAAAGGAAGAGCAAACTAAATGCAAATTGGCAGAAAAAAGAAAATAACAAATATAAGAATGAATAAATGAAAAAGAAAATAGAAAAACAGTAGAGCAAAACCTCCAAAAACAAAGGTTAGGAGAACCAGAATATGGCGGAAGAGTAAGACGCAGAGATCACCTTGCTCCCCACAGACACATGAGAAATACATCTACATGTGGAACTGCTCCTATAGAACACTGACTGAATGCTGGCAGAAGACCTCAGAACTCCCAAAAGGCAAGAAACACCCCCACGTACCCAGGTAGGGCAAAAGAAAAGAGAATAAACAGAGACAAAAGAAGAGGAACAGGACCTGCACCAGTGGGAGGGGGCGGTGAAGGAGGAAAGGTTTCCACTCAATAGAAGCCCCTTCGCGGGAAGAGACTTCGGGTGGCGGATGGGGAGAGCTTCGAAGCCACAGAGGAAAGTACAGTAACAGGGTGCGGAGGGCAAAGCAGAGAGATTCCAACAGAGGAGCAGAGCCGACCAGCACTCACCAGCCTGAGAGGCTTGTCTGCTCACCCGCCGGGAAGGGCGGGGGCTGGGAGCTGAGGCTCGGGCTCTGGCTGGAAGCTGGGAAGGGCTGGGGTTGGTGGCGTGAACACAGCCTGAAGGGGTTAGTGCACCATGGCTGGCCGGGAGGGAGTCTGGGAAAAGTCTGGAGCTGCCGAAGAGGCAAGAGACCTTTTCTTCCCATTTTGCTTCCTGGGACGTGAGGAGAGGTGATTAAGCACACCGCTTAAAGGAGCTCCAGAGATGAGCGTGGAGCTGCCAAAGAGACAAGAGACTTTTTCCTCCCACTTTGTTTCCTGGTGCAAGAGGAGAGGGGATTAAGCTTGCCACATAAAGGAGTTCCAGAAACGGGTGCGAGCCGCGACTGTTGACACGGACACCAGAGACAGGCATAGGACGCTAGGGCTGGTGCTGCTGCCTCCAAAAAGCCTGTGTGTGAGCACAGGTCACTCTCCACATGTCCCCTCCTGGGAGCCTGTGCAGCCTGCCACTGCCAGCATCCAGGGATCCAGGGACCCAGGGACAGCTTCCCTGGGAGAATGTGTGGCATGCCTCGGGCTGGTGCAGCATCACGCTGGCCTCTGCCACTGCAGGCTCACCCCACATCCATGACCCTACCTCCCTGCAGCCTGAGTGAGCCAGAGCCCCTGAATCAGCTGCTCCTTTAATCTCGTCCTCTCTGAGCGAAGAGCAGATGCCCTCAGATGACCTACGCGCAGAGGTGGGGCCAAGTCCAAAGCTGAACCTCAGGAGCTGTGCGAACAAAGAGGAGAGGGGGAGGTCTCTCCCAACAGCCTCAGAAGCAGCAGATTAAAGCTCGACAATCAGCTTGAAGTGCCCTGCATCTGTGAAATACATGAATAGACAGAGAATCATCCCAAGTTGAGGAGGTGGACTTTAGGAACAAGATATATTATTATTTTCCCCTTTTTCTCTTTTTGTGAGTGTGTATGTGTGTGCTGCAGTGTGAGATTTTGTCTGTATAGCTTTGCTTTCACCATTTGTCCTAGGGTTCTGACCTTCCCATTTTTTGTTGTTTTTATAAAATTTCTCCTCTTAATGATTATTTTTTATTTTAATAACTTTATTGCATCCTACCTTATTTTATCTTCTTTCTTTCTTTCTTCCTTCCTGTCTTCCTTCCTTTCTTCCTTCCTTTCTTGCTTTCTTCCTTTCTTCCTTCATTTCATCCCTCCTTTGTTCCTTCCTTGCTTCCTTCCTTCTTTTCTTGCTTCCTTCCTTCCTTAATTTCTTCTTCCCTTCCTTCCTCTCTTTCTTCCTCTCTTCCTTCCATCCTTCATTTCTTCCTTCCTTTCTTCCGTTCTACCTTTCTTCCTTCTTTCCTTCCTATCTTCTTTCCATCCTTCCTTTCTTTCTGTCCTTTCTATTTTTTCTCCCTTTTATTCTGAGCCGTGTGGATTAAAGGCTGTTGGTGCCCAAGCCAGGCATCAGGGCTGTGTCTCTGAGGTGGAAGAACCAACTTCAGGACACCGGTGCACAAGAGACCTCCCAGCTCCACATAATATCAAATGGTGAAAATCTCCCAGAGACCTTCATCTCAACACCAAGACCCAGCTTCACTTAATGACCAGGAACCTACAGTGCTGGACACCCTATGCCCAACAAAGACCAAGACAGGACTACAGCCCCATCCATTAGAAGAGAGGCTGCCTAAAATCATAATACGGTTACCGACATCCCAAAACACACCACCAGATGTGCTCCTGCCCAACAGAAAGACAAGATCCACACTCATCCACGAGAACACAGGCAGTAGTCCTCCCAACCAGGAAACTTACTCAACCCACTGAACAAACCTTAGCCACTGGAGACAGACACCAAAAACAACAGAAACGATGAACCAGCAGCCTGCAAAGAGGAGACCCCCAAACACAGTAAGCAAAATGAAAAGACATAAAAACACACAGCAGATGAAGGAGCAAGGTAAAAACCCACCAGACCTAACAAGTGAGGAGGAAATAGGCAGTCTATCTGAAAAAGAATTCAGAATAATGATAGTAAAGATGATCCTAAATCTTGGAAATAGAATACACAAAATGCAAGAAACATTTAACAAGGAAGTAGAAGAAATAAAGAGGAAGCAAGCAATGATCAGCAACACAATAAATGAAATTAAAAATACTCTAGATGAGATCAATAACAGAAAACAGAAGCAGAAGAACGAATAAGTGAACTGGAAGATAAAATAGGGGAAATAATTATAGCAGAGCAGAAGAAAGAAAAAAGAATGAAAAGAACTGAGGACAGTCTCAGAGACCTCTGGGACAACATTAAATGCACTAACATTCGAATTATAGGGGTCCCAGTAGAAGAGAAAAAGAAAGGGACTGAGAAAATATTTGAAGTGATTATACTTGAAAACTTCCCTAATAGAGGAAAGGAAATAGTCAATCAACTCAAGGAAACACAGAGAGTCTCATACAGGAAAAACCCAAGGATAAACATGCCAAGACACTTAATAATCAAACTCAAAAATTAAATAAAAAGAAAACATATTAAAAGCAGCAAGGGAAAAACAACAAAATAACACAGAAAGGAATCCCCATAACATTAACATCTGATCTTTCAGCCGAAACTCTACAAGCCAGAAGGGAGTGGCAAGATATATTCAAAGTCATGGAGGAAAAAAACTACAACCAAGATTACTCTACACAGGAAGGATCTCATTCAAATTTGATGGACAAAATAAAACCTTTACACAAATGAAAAAGCTGAGAGAGAACAGTACCACCAAACCAGATTTACAACAAATGCTAAAGGAACTTCTCTAGGCAAGAAACACAAGAGAAGGAAAAGACCTAAAAGAACAACCCTAAACAATTAAGTAAATGGTAATAGATACATACATATCGATAATTACCATAAATGTAAATGGATTAAATGATCCCACCAAAAGAAACAGACTGGCTGAATGGATACAAAAACAAGATCCATATATATGCTGTCTACAAGAGATCCACTTCAGACCTAGGGAAAACTACAGAATGAAAGTCAGGGGATGGAAAAAGATATTCCATGCAAATGGAAATCAGAAGAAACCTGGAGTAGCAATTCTCATATCAGACAAAATAGACTTTAAAATAAAAACCATTACACGACACAAAGAAGGACACTACATAATGATCAACGGATCAATCCATGAAGAACATATAACAATTGTAAATATTTATGCACCTAACATAGGAGCACCTGAATACATAAGGCAAATACTAACAGCCATAAAAGGGGAAGTCTACAGTAACACAATCATAGTAGGGGACTTTAACACCCCACTTTCACCAAAGGACAGATCATCCAAAATGAAAATAAATAAGGAAACACAACCTCTAAATGATACATTACACAAGATGGACTTAATTGATATGTATAGAACATTCCATCCAAAAACAACAGAATACACATTTTTCTCAAGTGCTCATGGAACATTCTCCAGGATAGATCATATCTTGGGTCACAAATCTAGCCTTGGCAAATTTAAGAAAATGGAAATCGTATCAAGTATCTTTTCTGACCACAATGCTATGAGACTAGATATAAATTACAGGAAAAGACCTGTAAAAAATACAAACACATGGAGGCTAAACAATACACTACTTAATAACGAAGAGATCACTGAAGAAATCAAAGAGGAAATCGAAAAATACTTAGAAACAAATGACAGTGGAGACACAACGACCCATAAACTATGGGATACAGCAAAAGCAGTTCTAAGAGGGAAGTTTATAGCAATAAAATTGTACCTTAAGAAATAGGAAAGTTCTCGAACACACAACCTAACTTTGCACCAAAAGCAATTAGAGAAAGAAGAACAAAAAACCGCCAAAATTTAGCAAAAGGAAAGAAATCATAAAGATCAGATCAGAAACAAATGAAAAAGAAATGAAGGAAACAATAGCAAAGATCAATAAATGTAAAAGCTGGTTCTTTGAGAAGATAAAGAAAATTGATAAAGCATTAGCCAGACTCATGAAGAAAAAAAGGCAGAAGACTCAAATCAATAGAATTAGAAAGGAAAAAGGAGATGAAACAACTGACACTGCAGAAATACAAAAGATTATTAGAGATTACTACAAGCAACTGTATGCCAATAAAATGGACAACCTGATAGAAATGTACAAATTCTTAGAAATGCACAAGCTGCCAAGACTGAACCAGGAAAAAATAGAAAATATGAACAGGCCAATCACAAGCACTGAAATTGAAACTGTGATTAAAAATCTTCCAACAAACAAAGACCCAGGACCAGATGGCTTCACAGGCAAATTCTATCAAACATTTAGAGAGGAGATAACATGAATCCTTCTGAAAATCTTCCAAAAGATAGAAGAGAGAGGAATGCTCCCAAACTCATTCTATGAGGTAAACATCACCCTGATACCAAAACCAGACAAAGACGTCACAAAGAAATAAAACTATAGGCCAATATCACTGATGAACATAGATGCAAAAATGCTCAAGTAAATACTAGCAAACAGAATCCAACAGCACATTAAAAGGATCATACACCACGATCAAGTGGGGTTTACCCCAGGAATGCAGGATTCTTCATTATATGCAAATCAATGAACGTGATACACCATATTAACAAACTGAAGGACAAAAACCATATGATCATCTCAATAGATGCAGAGAAAGGTTTTGACAAAATTCAACACTCATTTATGATAAAAACCATGCAGAAAGTAGGCATAGAGGGAACATTCCTCAACATAATAAAGGCCATATATGACAAATGCACAGCCATCATCATTCTCAATGGTAAAAAAACTGAAACCATTTCCACTAAGATCAGGAACTAGACAAGGTTGCCCACTCTCACCACTCTTATTCAATCTAGTTTTGGAAGTTCTAGCCACAGCAATTAGAGAAAAAAAGAAACAAAAGGAATCCAAGTAGGAAAAGTAGAAGTAAAGCTGTCACTGTTTGCAGATGACATGATACTATACATAGAGAATACTAAGGATGCTACCAGAAAACTACAAGAAGTAATCAATGAATTTGGTAAAGTAGCAGGATATAAAATTAATGCACAGAAATCTCTTGCCTTCTTAACACTAACGATGAAAAATCTGAGAGTGAAATTAAGAAAACACTCCCATTTACCATTGCAACAAAAAGAATAAAATATCTAGGAATAAACCTACCGAAGGAGGCAAAAGACATGTATGCAGAAAACTATAAGACACTGATGAAAGAAATTAAGGATGATACATATAGGTGGAGAAATATACCATGTTCTTGGATTGCAAGAATCAATATTGTGAAAATGACTCTACTACCCAACGCAAACTACAGATTCAATGCTATCCCTATCAAATTACCACTGGCATTTTTTACAGAACTAGAAAAAACAATTTCAGGATTTGTATGGAAACAGAAAATACTCCTAATAGCCAAAGCAATCTTGAGAAAGCAATGTGGAGCTGGAGGAATCAGGATCCCTGAGTTCAGACTCTACTACAAGGCTACAGTAATCAAGAGAGTATGGTACTGGCACAAAAACGGAAATATAGATCAATGGAAAAGGATAGAAATCCCAGAGATAAACCCACACACATATGGACACCTTATCTTTGATAAAGGATGGAAAGATATACAGTGGAGAAAATACAGCCTCTTCAATAAGTGGTGCTGGGATAACTGGACACCTACATGTAAAGGTCTGAAATAAGAACACTCCCTAATACCACACACAAAAATATACTCAAAATGGGCTAAAGACCTAAATGTAAGGCGAGACACTATCAAACTCTTAGAGGAAAACATAGGCAGAACACTCTATGACATAGATCACAGCAAGATCCTTTTTGACCCATCTCCTAGAGAAATGGAAATAAAAACAAAAATAAACAAATGGGACCTAATGAAACGTAAAAGCTTTTGCACAGCAAAGGATACCGTAAACAAGACCAAAAGACAACCCTCACAATGGGAGAAAATATTTGCAAATGAAGCAATGGACAAAGGATTAATCTCCAAAATTTATAAGCAACTCAGGCAGCTCAATAAGAAAAAAACAAACCACCCAATCCAAAAATGGGCAGAAGAACTAAATAGACATTTCTCCAAAGAAGATATACAGATTGCCAACAAACACATGAAAGAATGCTCGACATCATTAATCATTAGAGAAATACAAATCAAAACTCCAATGAGATATCATCTCACACCGGTCAGATTGGCCATCATCAAAAAATCTACAAACAAATGCTGGAGAGGGTGTGGAGAAAGGGGAACACTCTTGCACTGCTGGTGGGAATGTAAATTGATACAGCCACTATGGAGAACAGTATGGAGGTTCCTTCGAAAACTACAAATAGAACTACCATACAACCCTGAAATCCCACTCCTGGGCATATACCTTGAGAAAACCATAATTCAAAAAGAGTCATGTACCAAAATGTTCATTGCAGCTCTATTTACGATATCCAGGACATGGAAGCAACCTAAGTGTCCATCGACAGATGAATGGATAAAGAAGATGTGGCACATATATACAATGGAATATTACTTAGCCATAAAAAGAAATGCAACTGAGTTATTTATAATGAGGTGGATAGACATGGAGTCTGTCATACGGAGTGAAGTAAGTCAGAAGGAGAAAAACAAATACTGTATGATATCACATATATATGGACTCTAAGGGAAAAAAATGTCATGAAGAGATTAGTGATAGGAAGGGAATAAAACAGAGACCTACTAGAGCATGGACTTGAGGATTTGGGGAGGGAGAAGGGTAAGATGTGACAAAGAGAAAATGTGCCAGGGCCATATATACACTACCAAATGTAAATTAGATAGCTAGTGGGAAGCTGCTGCATAGCACAGGGAGATCACCTCTGTGCTTTGTGAACACCTAGAGGGGTGGGATAGGGAGGGTGGGAGAGAGGGTGATGCAAGAGGGAAGAGATATGGGAACATATGTATATGTATAACTGATTCACTTTGTTGTAAAGGAGAAACTAACACACTATTGTAAAACAGTTGTAGTCCAATAAAGATGTTAAAAGAAAAATACTCTAGATGGCGTCAATAGACTAACTGAGGCAGAAGAACGAATAAGTGACCTGGAAGATAAAATAGTGGAAATAACTGTAGTAGAGCAGAAGAAAGAGAAAAGAATGAAAAGATCTTTGGACAGTCTCAGAGACCTCTGGGACAACATTAAATGCACTAACAGTCGAATTATAGGGCTCCCAGAAAAAGAGAAAAAGAAAGGGACTGAGAAAATATTTGAAGAGATTGTAGTTGAAAACTTCCCTAATTTGGGAAAGGAAATAGTCAATCAAGTGCACAAAGCACAGAGAGTCCCATACAGAATAAATCCAAGGAGAAACAAACCAAGACACATATTAATCAAACTATCAAAAATTAAATACAAAGAAAACATATTAAAAGCAGCAAGGGATAAACAACAAATAAGACACAAGGGAATCCCCATAAGGTTAACATCTGATCTTTCAGTCGAAACTCTACAAGCCAGAAGGGAGTGGCAGGACATATTTAAAGTGATAAAGGAAAAAAACCTACAACCAAGATTACTCTACCCAGCAAGGATCTCATTCAGATTTGTTGGAGAAATTAAAACCTTTACAGACAACAAAAGCTGAGAGAGTTCAGCACCACCAAACCAGCTTTACAACAAATGCTGAAAGAACCTTTCTAGGCAAGAAACACAAGAGAAGGAAAACACCTAAAAGAACAAACCTGAAAAAATTAAGTAAATGGTAACAGGAACATACATATCGATAATTACCTTAAATGTAAATGGATTAATTGCTCCCACCAAAAGACACAGACTGGCTGAATGGATACAAAAACAAGACCCATATATATGCTGTCTACAAGAGACCCACTTCAGACCTAGGGACAGATACAGACTGAAAGTGATGGGATGGAAAAAGATATTCCGTGCAAATGGAAATCAGAAGAAAGCTGAAGTAGCAATTCTCATATCAGACAAAATAGACTTTAAAATAAAAACTATTACACAAGACAAAGAATGACATTACATATTGATCAAGGGATTGATCCATGAAGAAGATATAACAATTGTAAATATTTATGCACCCAACATAGGAGCAGCTCAGTATATAAGGCAAATACTAACAGCCATAAAAGAGGAAATTGACAGTAACACAATCATAGTATGGGACTTTAAAAACCCACTTTCATCACTGGACAAATCATCCAAAATGGAAATAAATAAGGAAACACAAGCTTTAAATGATAAATTTAAGAAGATGGACTTTATTAATATTTAGAGGACATTCCATCCAAAAAACACAGAATACACATTTTTCTCAAGTGTTCATGGAACATTCTCTAGGATAGATCATATCTTGTGTCATAAATCAAGCCTTGGTATATTTAAGAAAATTGAAATGGTATCAAGTATCTTTTCTGACAACAACGCTATGAGACTAGATATCAATTACAGGAAAAGACCTGTAAAAAATACAAACACATGGAGGCTAAACAATACACTACTTAATAACGAAGTGATCACTGAAGAAATCAAAGAGGAAATCAAAAAATACTTAGAAACAAATGACAATGGAGAAACAATGACACAAAACCTATGGGATACAGCAAAAGCAGTTCTAAGATGGAAGTTTATAGCAATACACTCCTACCTTAAGAAACAGGAAACATCTCGAATAAACAACCTAACTTTGCACCAAAAGCAATTAGAGAAAGAAGAACAAAAAAACCCCAAATTTAGCAAAAGGAAAGAAATCATAAAGATCAGATCAGAAATAAATGAAAAAGAAATGAAGGAAACAATAGCAAAGATCAATAAATGTAAAAGCTGGTTCTTTGAGAAGATAAAGAAAATTGATAAACCGTTAGCCAGACTCATCAAGAAAAAAAGGGAGAAGACTCAGATCAATAGAATTAGAAATGAAAAAGGAGATGTAACAACTGACACTGCAGAAATACAAAAGATTATTAGAGATTACTACAAGCAACTGTATGCCAATAAAATGGACAACCTGGAAGAAATGGACAAATCTTTAGAAATGCACAACCTGCCAACACTGAATCAGGAAGAAATAGAAAATATGAACAGAGCAATCACAAGCATTGAAATTGAAACTGTGATTAAAAATCTTCCAACAGGGCTTCCCTGGTGGCGCAGTGGTTGAGAGTCCGCCTGCCGATGCAGGGGACGCGTGTTCGTGCCCCGGTCCGGGAAGATCCCACATGCTGCAGAGCGGCTGGGCCCGTGAGCCATGGCCACTGAGCCTGTGCGTCCGGAGCCTGTGCTCTGCAATGGGAGAGGCCACAACAGTGAGAGGCCCGCGTACCACAAAAAAAAAAAAAAAAAAAAAATCTTCCAACAAACAAAAGCCCAGGACCAGATGGCTTCACAGGCAAATTCTATCAAACATTTAGAGAAGAGCTAACACCTAACCTTCTCAAACTCTTCCAAAAGATAGCAGAAGGAGGAACACTCCCAAACTCATTCTATGAGGTCACCATCACCCTGATACTAAAACCAGACAAAGACGTCACAAAGAAGAAAGTACAGGCCAATATCACTGATGAACATAGATGCAAAAATCCTCAACAACATACTTGCAAAAAGAATCCAACAGCACAGTATATGGATCATACACCATGATTAAGTAGGGATTATTCCATGATTTCAAGGATTCCTAAATATACGCAAATCAATCAATGTGATAAACCATATCAACATACTAAAGCACAAAAGTCATGTGATCATCTCAATAGATGCAGAGAAAGCTCTTGACAAAATACACCACCCATTTATGATAAAAACCCTGCAGAAAGTAGGCATAGAGGGAACTTTCCTCAACATAATAAACGCCATATATGACAAATGCACAGCCAGCATCATTCTCAATGGTGAAAAACTGAAATCATTTCCACTAAGATCAGAAACAAGACAAGGTTGTCCACTCTCACCACTCTTATTCAACATAGTTTTGGAAGTTCTAGCTACACAATCAGAGAAGAAAAAGAAATAAAAGGAATCCAAATCAGAAAAGAAGAAGTAAAGCTGTCACTGTTTGCAGATGACATGATACTATACATAGATTATCCTAAGGATGCTACCAGAAAACTACTAGAGCTAGTCAATGAATTTGGTAAAGTAGCAGGATACAAAGTTAATGCACAGAAATCTCTGGCATTCTTATACACTAGGGATTAAATATCTGAGAGTGAAATTAAGAAAACACTCCCATTTACCACCACAACAAAAAGAATAAAATATCTAGGAATAAACCTACCTAAGGAGACAAAAGATCTGTATGCAGAAAATTATAAGACACTGATGAAAGAAATTAAAGATGATACAAATAGGTGGAGAGATATATCATGTTCTTGGATTGGAAGAATCAACATTGTGAAAATGACTCTACTACCCAAAGCAATCTACAGATTCAATGAAATCCCTATCAAACTACCAATGGCAAGTTTTACAGAACTAAAACAAACAATTTCACAATTTGTATGGAAACACAAAAGACCCCGAATAATCAAAGCAATCTTGAGCATGAAAAATGGAGCTGGAGGAATGAGGCTCCTTGACTTCAGACTGTACTACAAAGCTACAGTAATCAAGACAGTATGTTACCAGCACAAAAACAGAAATATAGATAAATGGAACTGGATTGAAAGCCCAGAGATAAACCCACACTCATATGGTCACCATATCTTTGATAAAAGAGGGAAGAACATACAGTGGAGAAAAGACAGCCTCTTCAATAAGTGGTGTCGGGAACATTGGACAGGTACATGTAAAAGTATGAAATTAGAACACTGCTTAACACCATAAACAAAAATAAACTTAAAATGGATTAAAGTCCTAAATGTAAAGTCAAACACTATCAATCTCTTAGAGGCAAACATAGGCAGGACACTCTATTACATAAATCACATCAAGATCCTTTTTACCCACCTCCTAAAGAAATGGAAATAAGAACAAAAATAAACAAACGGGACTTAATGAAACTTAAAAGCTTTTGCACAGCAAAGGATACCATAAACAAGACCAAAAGACAATGCTCAGAATGGGAGAATATAGTTGAAAATGATGCAACTGACAAAGGATTAATCTCCACAATTTACAAGCAACTCATGCAGCTCATTAACAAAAAAAACAAACAACCCAATCCAAAAATGGTTAGAAGAACTACATAGACATTTCTCCAAAGAAGATATACAGATTGCCAACAAACACATGAAAGAATGCTCAACATCATTAATCATTAGAGAAATGCAAATCAAAACTACAATGAGATATCATCTCACACTGGTAAGAATGGCCATCATCAAAAAATCTAGAAAAAATAAATGCTGGAGAAGGTGTGAAGAAAAGGGAACACTCTTGCACTGCTGGTGGGAATGTAAATTGATACAGCCACTATGGAGAACAGTATGGAGGTTCCTTAAAAAACTACAAATAGAACTGCCATACGACCCAGCAATCCTACTAGTGGGCATATACCCTAAGAAAACCATAATTCAAAAAGTCATGTACCAAAATGTTTATTGCAGTTCTATTTACAATAGCCAGGACATGGAAGCAACCAACGTGTCCATCAACAGATGAATGGATAAAGAGGATGTGGCACATATATACAATGGAATATTACTCAGCCATAAAAGGAAATGTAGCTGAGTTATTTGTAATGAGGTGGATAGACTTGGAGTCTGTCATACTGAGTGAAGTAGGTCAGAAGGAGGAAAACAAATAGCATAATAATAATAATAATAATAATAATAATAATAAACAAATAATAAACAAATAATAAACAAATAGCTAACACACATATATGGAATCTAAGAAAAAAATGTCATGAAGAGACTAGGGGTAGGATGGGAATAAAACGCCGACCTACTAGATTATGCACTTGAGGATATGTGGATGGAGAAGCGTAAGCTGTGACGAAGTGAGAGAGTGACTTGGACATATATACTCTACCAAATGTAAAATAGATAACTAGTGGGAAGCAGCCGCATAGCACAGGGAGATCAGCTCGGTGCTTTGTGACCACCTAGAGGGGTGGGATAGGGAGGTTGGGAGGGAGGGAGATGCAATAGTGAAGAGATATGGGAACATATGTATATGTATAACTGATTCACTGTGTTGTAAAGCAGAAACTAACACACCATTGTTAAACAGTTATACTCCAATAAAACTGTTAAAAAAATCAAAAAAAAACAAAGGTTAGTCTTTAGAAAATATCCACAAAAATGACCACCTTTCAGCTAGATTAAGTGTAAGATCCATAGTTATGTCCCAACTTTTCTAGTTTTAGTTACTTATGTTTTCTCCCTCTATTTCTTAGTCATTCTAGCGAAATGCTCTTCAATTTTGCTGATCTTTTCAAATAATCACAATTCTTTGTAACTCATTCTATTAGTCTTACCCTAACACCAAAACCAGGTAGAAACAGCACAAATAAAGTAAACTACAGACCAATATCCTTTATGAACATATATTTGACTCTTGAACAATGTGGGTTTGAACTGTACTGGTCTACCTATATGTGGATTTTTTTTCAATAAATGCTACAGTACTACCTAATCTGCAAGTGGTTGAATCCATGAATGCAGTACCATGGATTCAGAGGACCAACTATGAGACTTCAGCCTCCGTGGATCTTGGTACCTGCACCAGGTCCTGAGATCAATCCACTGTGGATATCAAGGGATGACTGTAGATACTGTAGTCCTCAACAAAATACTAAAAAATGGAATCCAGCAGAATGTTAAAAGGATTATAAACCATGACCAAGTGGAATTTATCCCAGGATTGTTAGGGTGGTTCAAAATATGAAAATCAAAGTAATACTTGACTTTGAAGGGAAGGGAAAGAAACACATAATCATCCTAACTGACACAGAAAAGGCATTTGGCAAAATCCACCACCGTTTCATAATAAAAACACTCAGAAATCTAGGAACACAAAGAAGCTTCTTCCTTGACAAATGATGTTTTAATGACAAGCACATAGTTAACATCATATTCAGTGGTGAAAAACTGAAAGCTTTCCCTACTAAATGCAAGAGCTATTCAAGGAATCCTGCTTTTGCCACTGCTATTCAACATTGTACTGAAAGTTCTAGCCAGTGTATTTAAGCAAGAAAAAGAAATAAGAGGCATCCAAATTTTGAGTAAAGAAGTAAAAACTATCCCTCTTCACAAATTACATGGTCCTATATATGAAATCCTAAAGAGTACACACACAAAAATCTATTAGTGTTAATAAATGGATTCAGGAAAGTTTCAAGGGTATAAAATAAACATGCAAAAATCAATTGTATTTCTATACACTGACAATGAACAATCTGAAAAGAAAATTAAGAAAACAATTATACTTACAATAGCATCAAAAAGAATAAATACTTATAAATACATTTAACAAATGAGGTGCAAGACTGAAAACTATAATACATTGTTGAAATAATTTAAAGAAAGCCTACATAAATAAATTGGAAGACTTAATATTTTTAAGATGGCAATACTCCCATAAAGCAATCTGCAAATTCAATGCCATCCCTATCAAAATCCTATCAATGTGTTTTGCAGAAATTAAAAAGCTGATCCTAACATTTATGTGAAATTGCAAGGGATCCCAGGTAGTTGAAACATTCTTGAAAAAGAACAAAATGGGAGGACTCATGTTTCCTAATTCCAAACCTTACTTTAAAGACAGAGTAAAAAAAAAAAAGTGTGATGCCAGCATAGGATAGACATATAGATCAATAGAATAGAATTGAGAGCCCAGAAATAAACCCATACATTGATGGTCAATTAATTTTTGACAATGGTGTGAAGATCATTCAATAGGGAAGAAGTAGTCTCTTCAACAAATTGTTTTGGGGCAAATGGATATCCAGATTTAAGAGAATGATGTTGGATCCTCACCTTATGGCATATAAAAATTAAATCAAAGTAGATCAAATACCTAAATATAAGAGCTAAAACCATAAAAATCTAATATTGTCAGAACAAATTGATGTCCATGTGTCAAAGAATGAAGTTGGACCCTGACGTTACATCATATACAGAACAATTTTAAAAGCTCTCAAAGTGGAACAAAATTCTAGACAAAAGGGCTGAAACTATAAAACCTTTAGAAGAAAATACAAGGATATGCTCTCATGACCTTGGATTTGGTGATGGCTTCTTAGATAGGATGCCAAATGAACAAACAACAAAGGAAAAAAATAAATTGGGCTTCCTCAAAATAAAAATCTTTTGTGCAGCAAAGGACATTACCAAGAAATATAGAAGACAATTCACAGAATGGAAGAAAATATTTTTAAACTATATATCTGATAAGTGCATAGTATCCAGCATAAAGAACTCTTACCACTCAACAACAAAAAGACAAGCAACCCAATTTAAAAATAAGCAAAGGATTTGAATTGACATTTCTCAATTTTTAAAAAGGTACAAGTGACTAATATATACATGAAAAAATATTCAATATCATTAGTTATGAGGGAAATGGAAATCAAAACCACAATGAGATACCACTTCACATATGCCACGATGGCAATAATAGGAAAAAAAAGTAGGGGACCTCCCTGGTGGTGCAGTGGTTAAAAATCCACCTTCCAATGCAGGGGACACTGTTTTGATCCCTGGTCCAGGAAGATCCCACATGCCACGGAGCAACTAAGCCCATGCACCACAAATACTGAGCCTGTGCTCTAGGGCCAGTGTGCTGCAACTAGAGTCCATATGCCTAGATCCCATGCTCTACAACAAGAGAAGCCACCACAATGAGAAGCCCACACACCACAACAAAGAGTAGCCCCTGCTGATTGCAACTATAGAAAGCCAGCACACAGCAATGAAGACCCAATGCAGCCAATATATATATTATATATATATATATATATATATATATATATATATAATGTATATATATATATATATAATGGCAAGTGTTGACAAGGGCATGAAGACACTGGAACCATCACACATTGCTGGTGTGAATAGAAAATGAGGCAGCTGCTATAGAAAACAGTTTGGTGGTTCTTCAAAGTGTTAAACTCGGCCTATGACTCAGCATTTCCACTCTTAGGTATATATCCATAAGAATTAACACAGGTTTCAAGCAAAAACTTGTACACAAATGTTAATAGCAGCATTATTCACAATTACCATAAGGTAGAAACAACCCAAATGTTTGTCAACAGATAAAAGAACAAACAAAATGTGGTTTATTCATGCAATGGGATACTATTTGAAAATAGCAAGGAGTGAAGTAATGATACATGCTCCAACATGGATGAACCTTGATAACATTATGCTAAGTGAAAGAAACCGGATACAAAATGCCACATATTATATAATTCCATTTATATGAAATATTCAGAATAGACAAATCCATAGAGACAGAAAGTGGATTAATTGTATCCAAGGGCCAGGAGGAGAGGGGATTGTGGAGTTACTGCTTAATGAGTAGTTTCCTTTTGGGGTGATGAAAATGTTCTGGGACTTGATAGTTGTGATGGTCACACAGTTTTGTCAGTGTACTAAATGCCACTGAATTGTACACTTTAAAATGGTTAAATGGTGAATTTTATGTTGTGAGTATTCGGCCATAACAACAACAAAAAATGACAAGGAATGCAGAAAGATACACATGCTAATACTAACTAAAAGAAAGCTGGAATAGCTATATTAATTTCAGATAAAGCTGACTTCAAAGCAAGGAAACTTATCAGGGATGGAGAAGAGTATTACATAATATAAAGGGGTCAATTCTCCAGGGAAATATAACAATCCTTCATATTGTTCTCCCAAAACAACATCAAAATACTTAAGACAAAAAAATCTGATATAACTGCAAGGAGAAATATGCAAAGCTACTATTATAATTCAAGTCTTCAACTCTCCATTTTCAGTAACTGATAAATCAAGAAAGCAGAAAATTAGTAAGGTTATAATTGAGCTCAACAGCTACATTAATCAGCTGGATCTCACTGACATGTAGAATACTTCATCCAACCACAGCAGAATTCACATTCTTCCCAAGATCACATGGAACATTCATCAAGATAGATCACATTCTGAGCTATAAAACACACCTTTACAAGTTTAAAAAATAGTATGTCCTCAAAGCACAAAGGAATAAAACTAGAAAGCAATTAACAAGAAAGATAGCTGGAAATGCCCAAAATATTTGGACATGAAAAAACACACCTCCAAATAATGTATGGATCAAAGAAGAAGTCTCCAAATATTTTTAAAAAATATTTTGAACTAAATGAAAATACAATTTATGTGGGAAACCAGCAGAAATAACATTTAGTGGGAAATTTACAGTATTAATTTCATGTATTAGAAAAGAAAAAGGATAATAATAATCAATAATCTAAGCTTTCAACTATGAAACTAGAGATGGAAGAGCAATTTAAGCATCAAGCAAGTGGAAGAAAAGAAATGGAATTGAAAACAGAAAAACAAAGAGAAATAGGAAAGCATAGAGAAACATAGAGAAAAGATGAATAAAACTGTAGATATCTAGCCAGGCTAACCAACGAAAAAAGGAGAGAAGACACAAATTACTAACATGAGAAATGGAAAAGGGAATATCACTGCTGAGCCCATGAATATTCAAAGGATAATAATGAAATATTATGAGAAATTCTATGCCCACAAATTTGATAACTTGAATGAAATGGACCAATTCCTTGAAAGACACAAATAACCAAAACTCTGAATAGATCTATATCTGAAATAGTCCTATATATATTAAAGAAGTAATCTGAGTAGGTTTTTACCTATTAAAGAAATTGAATAAACAATTAATAATTAAAAGTAAATAATTTTAAATAATTAAACATTAAATTTCTTTTTCTCCCTAAAAAGAAAGCACAAGGCTCAGAGGTTTCATTGGTGAATTCTAACAAATATCTAAGGAAGAAATGATACCTATTTGCTACAATCTCTTCCAGAAAATAAAACAGAGAAAACAGTTCCCTACTCATTCTATGAAACCAACATTACTCTAATATCAAATCCATATAAATACATTGCAAGAAAGGAAAGCTACAGATCAATATCTCTCAAGAATGTAGATGCGAAAATCCTCAGAAATTATCAAAATTGAATTAAACAATGTATTAAAAAAATCATACACCACAACCAAATGGGACTTATCACAGGTATGCAAGGCTGGTTCAACATTTAAAGACCATTCAAGGTATTTAATAGGCTGGAAAAGAAAAATTCTATGATCATTTAAATTAATACAGAAAAAGCATTTGACAGAATCTAATATTCACTTAAAAAATTCTCAGAAAACTGGACACTTCATCAACTTGATAAAGAATATCTAAAGAAAATTACAGCTAATATACTTAAATGTAAGACACTGAATGCTTTCCCTCTAAGATCAGAACCAAGGCAAGGATGTCTCCTCTCATCACTCCTATTCAACATTGTACTGACTGTCTTAGCTATTGCAGTAATATGAGAAAAGGAAATAAAAGGTTACAGATTTATGAGGATGAAACAAAACTGTATTTTCAGATGACATCATTGTCTATGTAGAAAATCCCATTTTTGAAGATTCAAGAACATAAGTAATAATTCAATTTACATTCCCACCAAAATTCCTTCTCAGTGCCTCATATCAAGAGGTTCATGATGTCAATATGTCTTATTGCTGATGATGTTTACTGCTTACTGTTTAAGTTGATTTCTTTAGTGTCTTTAGAGTTTTTCCACTATAAAGTTACTGTGTTTCCCTTTGATATACTGTATAGTAGACAAATATCTTGGGGTAAATACTTTGATACTATGTAAGTCCTGTTTCTCTTCAAACATTTGCCCACTAATTTTAGCATCCATTAGTGGATCTCTTCTGCAACAACTATTACTGTTGTACTTTCTGAATGGTGATGTTCTATGTCTCTCTTCCTTTCCATATGTAATAATTGAAAGTTTAAGGAGGAAGTATTCCTTTCATCCCTTTTACTTAATTATTCAATTATTTATTTACATCAATAAAGACTAATTGGTATTTAATTTATTCAATGGGTTAAAATTCTTCCCTCAAAGCAGTACAATATAACTCCCCACTCCTTAAGCATGGGTTGCACATTCTGACTTCCTTCCAAAGAGGAGAACATGGAAGTGGGGGGGGAGTAACATGGAGAAACCTGACAAACACTACCTCAGACAGGTGATTGCAGTTAACATCAGTTGATAGTATGTACCATTGATATGATGTGTTCTGAAGTGCACTTCACCTCTGTGTCTTCTTTACAAAACCCAGTTTTGACCATGAAAACATCATGGTTTTTCAAATCCAAATTGAGGGACATTCTATAAAATATCCAACTGATACTCCTTAAAATTACTAAGGTCATCAAAAACAAAGAAAGTCTGAGAATCTTTCACAGCCAACTTAAGGAGACAAGACATATGTAATGTGATATCCTAAAGGAGATCCTGGAACAGAGAAGGACATCACATAAAATCTAAGAAAACCTGAATAAACCATAGACTTTAACTAATAATAATGTACCAATATTGGTTTATTAATTGTAACAAATGTACCATACTAATGTAAGATGTTAATAATAGGGGATCCTGGGTGCTGGCAATACAGGAACTCTGCACTATCTTCTCAATTTTTCAGTAAATCTAAAGTAGTTTTAAAATAAGTCTAGTGGAGGCAGGGAGTACATGGGAAATCTCTGTACCTTCTGCTCAATCTTGCTGTGAATCTAAAACTGCTCCAAAAATACACTACATTAATTTTTAAAGTAAAATCAATTAAAAAATTGAACTCAAACACATAAATGAGTCTTCCCCATGGAAGTGTGTATGATGTGCCTGGGGTTTCTGAGGGCAGTACGTTACAGTACTTATCCTTAAGAATCTTCTAATAAAATGGAGCAGAAACATGACAAATATAATAGAAGGCAGATTACAGCAAGTTCTGGGTGCCCCCATGTTTGAGAGACAATAAGAGAGCCATTTGACATAGGCTGAATTTCAAAATATCTCTACCTCATGAAACCAGAATGAAGCTAGCATCTTGGACAAGTGGGAAATAAAACTAAGTAACTGATACCTATTAAAACAAATGAAGATAAAGAAAATAAAACTAACAAAAACATCTCTTTGGAAGAGAAAACAATGAACTTGGAAACCTTTTTTTGTAAAGGGACTAAAGCATATCTCTAGCATGGCTATTGGTACCTTTTGTCTTTGTCAACTTAATTGCCAAAGTAATACTCTTCAAATGGTATATTTTTAGGGGAGGGGAGAAAACAAATATACTTAATGTGGTGAAAACCAACTGGAACCTACAACTTAAGAATTACAAAGTCAACAGTATATGTGTGTGGAAATAAATTGCCAAGGTCTCAGGAAGATATGACCTTAAGAGAGTGACGGTTTTGTTTAAAACAAGTACCAAGGTTGAGAAGCATCTGTCTAGAGAGAATGGGTACCCTGGATCCTGGTTCTCTTTTCTACCTAAGAGACTCAGTTGTCCTCCCTGACACTCAGAGCAAACAGTAACAACATAGTAAGAGAAAACTTCAAGTATCACAAACTGAGCTACCTAGATTACATAGCAGGCTTGAACCTGAAGAGCCCTTGGCCAAACTCACAAAATTCCTCATTCAGACTGACAAGGAACAATAAAGAAGAGAAGAGGTAGATTGTCAAAATAACACACAGTTTGCCTCAGAATTTATGGATTGAATTTTGTCACTTATGTTGAGCCCATATACAGAAACTAGACCATGTGTAAAATAAAAAGAAGAAGACTTGAGATTTAGAAAATTATGAATAAATGAAATCATTTTTAAAGTTCCATATGGAGCTAACAACTGAATACATTTTATTCTCCTAAAGATCTTAAAAATAAACTTTTAAAATAATTATAGGCCATGATATATCATGATATACTTTATTACATAGCAATGATAATTTTACAATTCTAACAACATAAAAAGATACTTATAAAAGGAAAAAGTATAAACAAAACCATAATCCTATGATCCCCTAAGCAAACTTTATCTTTTCTGTCTATACCTATTTAACAGGGTTGTAATCTTAGTGTGTGTGTGTGTGTGTGTGTGTGTGTATATATATATATATATATATATATATATATATATATATCTATATATATATATATCTTTGTTTCACTTTAAAAGAAGCTTAATGTGATATCAGAAACATTTGCCCATAGAGTTGCAGTTTTCCTAATTAAAATTGAAATAGTTGCATATTATTCTTTGGAGTTGGTATGTCCAATAGTATTTAATTTGGATATTTAGTTTACTTTTGATTTCTTACAGTAGTAGAAAATAGGTAACTAAAAATTGAAGTCCTTTTTCTGGTTAAGGTGGAGAAACACACCCCAATCTATCTTTCCCACTGAATGAAACTAAAATTCCTGTAAATAAGACATGGAGGAACTATCTGAGAACTGCAAAGTAAAAAGTAGCAGGAGAATTGTGAAAGGAAGACAAAATTTGAAGTACAATCAATGCACCAGTGAATTTCCTGTATTGTATCCTTTTGTATCCCCTACCCTGGACTCAAAAACATAATGAAATCCAGAACTGCACAATGGTATAGTCAAAAAGAACGCCAAGTAAAACCATCCTTTTTTGATCCAAGGACCAGAAATGATAATACCTACAGAGACAGAGAAAGTGGAAGAAATCCCATGTTATTTTTAATTTTTCTGTCTCTCTGATTGCAGCCTCTAGGCAAGCTCCAACCTCTAAGGTGCAAAGTCATGGTGGTGGTAACAGCTATGGGGTCAGGCAGAGGACTCCTTTTCTTTGAGCAAAAGAATTATCATCCAAAGAATGTGGGAGGACATTCTATTGCCTTTTCTCTTTATCTTCCCATGACTTAGTTTGGAGGCAGACCCACTCACAAGAAGTGTGTGGCATAGTGGGGAGACTAAAAAGCACTGGCTTTTGGCTGGAGGACCAGAGGGGACCTCTGGGATCTGGAGTGTACTGGGGTGATCACAAAGAAGAAAGAGCTTAGGAAAATGAAGCCATAAAGTTATATATGAATTTGTTGGCTTACACCCAAGCTGTAGATGTGAATATCTGACCCTAAAAAAGCACATGAAAACACTGAGAACTGAACTACAGAGTAGACTACTGCCTGAGCTCCAGATTAGTCTCTGGACCAGTGCATACATGAGACTAGGTGGTGCATACATAGGACAGACCGCAATAGCTTTTCAAAAGCTTTGAAAATTAAAGTGATATTCAAACTGCAGCCCACAGAATGTGGATTTGAACTTCAGAACTGAAGCCTACTAAAACAAACTAAAATTAATAACATTTTTGAGAGAATTAGACCATTTTAAATGTCCAGGCTACAGTAAAAATTACTCAATATACAAAGAACTAGGAAGACCTCAACAACTTTCAAGAGAAAAGACACTAAAATATGCTAATCATGGGATGACCTAGATGTTACAATTATCAGAAAAAACACTTTTTGAATTCTATTTTTTTTTTATTGGAGTAAAATTGTTTTACAATGTTGTGTTAGTTTCTGCTGTACAATGAAGTGAATTGGCTATAGTATACCTATGTGCTCTCCTTCTTGGACCTCACTCCCCGCTTCCCCCCCACCTAGGTCATCATAGAGCACTGAGCCAAGCTCCCTGTGCTATACAGCAAGTTCCCACTAGCTATCTATTTTACACATGGTAGTGTATTTATGTCAAACCTAATCTCCCAATTCGTCCCACCCTCCCCTTCCCCCACTGTGTCCACATGTCTATTCTCTACTTCTGTGTCTCTATTCCTGCCCTACAAATAGGTTCATCTGTACCATTTTTTCTAGATTCCACATATGTATGTTAATATATGATATTTGTTTTTCTCTTTCTGGCTTACTTCACTTTGTATGATAGACTCTAGGTCCATCCACATCTGTACAAATGACCCAATTTCATTCCATTTTATGGCTGAGTAATATTCCATTGCATATATGTACCACATCTTCTTTATCCATTCATCTATCAATGGACATTTAGGTTGTTTCCATGTCCTGGCTATTGTAAGAAAAAAACACTTTAAATTAGCTCTTACCAAGAATTAGAGAAGAATACTCTGAAAATAAATGGAAAGATAGAACATCTTAGCAGAAAAATCAAAATCATAATAAAGAATAAAATGGAAATTTTACATGTGAAGAATAGAATAATTAAAATAAAACTTTCATTGAAAGCATTCAATACCAGATTGGAGATAACAGAGGAAAGAGCTAGTGAACCTGAAGACAAGGCAATATTAATTATCCACTCTGAAGAAAAGAGAGAAAAGAAAAATGAGCAGAGCTTCAGATATTGTGGAACAATATCAAAAGATCTAATATTCATATCATCAGAGTCCAAGAAGGTTAGAGAAAGAGAGTTATGGAGAAAAAATACTTGAAGCAATAATGGCCAGAAACTTCCCCAAACTGGCGAAAGACATAAACTTACAGATTCAAGAAACTCAGCCAAATTTCCAATGGATAAACTCAAATAAATTAACATCTAGACACATCATAATCAAACTGCTAAAAATCAAACATAATGAAAAAATCTTGAAATCAGAGAAAATCAATGCATTTTATGTGAAGAAATAAAGATTTAAATGACTGCAAATTTCTCATCAGCAACCATGGAGTCAAGGAGACATCTCTAAAGATCTGAAACAACTGTCAATATGAATTCTATATACAGTAAAAATAACTTTTAGGAATGAAGAAGAAATAAAGACATTTTCAGATGAATGAAAAATAAAAGAATTCAGCAGATCAGATCTGCTCTAAAAAATGATAAAGGAAGTTCTTTATACAGAAAGGAAATGAGTCCAGGTAGTAACTTGGATCACTAGGAATGTAACAAGAGCAACAAAAAGATAAATATCTGTTTAAAAATAGTACAATATTTTTCTCATTTTTTAGTTGAGGTAAAATTTGTATATAACAGTTTCAGGCATACAACTTAATAAGTCAATCTTTGTAATCACTACAAGTGATCAGCACAAGACAAGTCATCATATGTACCATAAAATTCAACCTCTTCACCCATTTCACCCACCCCTGGTGCCCTTTCCCTCTGATAACCACCAATCTTTTCTCTGTATCTATGAATTTTGTTTTGTTCTGTTTGTTTTATTTTTTATTCCACATATAAGTGAAATCATTGCATCATTATTAACAATAGCTAAGATATGGAAACAACTTAAATGTTAAAAGCATTTATCAATGGATGAACAGATAAAGATTATGTGATAAACACACACACACACACACACACACACACATACACACACACTGGAATACTACCTGGTGGAGATTTCAATGTATATAGATGTAGTATATATGATAACTAAAACAAAAAAGAAGGGTAAAGGGACCTATATGCTGCTAAGGTTTTTATGTTGCACTCAAAGTGGTAAAATATTTAGATCTTCTACCCATTTTTTGATTGGTTTTTTTTTTTGATATTAAGCTGTATGAGCTGTTTGCATATTTTGGAAATTAACCCCCAGTCAGTCACATCATTTGCAAATATTTTCTCCCATTCCATATGTTGTCTTTTCTTGCCTTTAAGCTTAATTAGGTCCAATTTGTTTAGGTTTGTTTTTATTTCCATTACTCTAGGAAACAGGTGCAAAAAAATATTGCCATGATTTATGTCAAAGTGTATTCTGCCTATGCTTTCCTCTAGGAGTTTTATAGTATCCGGCTTTACATTTATGTCTTTGATCAAGTTTGAGTTTATTTTTGTATATTGTGGCAGAAAATGTTCTAATTTCATTCTTTTACATGTAGCTGTCCAGCTTTCCCAGCACCACTTGTTGAAGAGACTGTCTTTTCTCCATTGTATATTCTTGTCTGTTTGTCATAGATTAATTGACAAATAAACCCATAAATGCATGGGTTTATTTCTGTACTTTCTATCCTGTTCTATTGATGTATATGTCTGTTTTTGTGCCAGTACCATACTGATTTGATTACTGGAGTTTTGTAGTCTAGTCTGAAGTCAGGTAGCAGGATTTCTCCAGCTCCATTCTTCTTTCTCAAGATTGATAAGGCTATTCAGAGCCCTTTGTGTTTCCATACAAATTTTAATATTTTTGGTTTCACTTCTGTGAAAAATGCCATTGGTGATTTGATAGGGATTTCACTGAATCTATAGATTGTCTTGGGTAGTATGGTCATTTTAATAATAAAGATTCTTCCAATCCAAGAACACAGCATATCTTTCCATCTGTTTGTGATCTCTTCAGTTTCATTAATCAGGGTCTTACAGTTTTAGGAGTACAGGTCTTTTGCCTCCTTAGGTAGGTTTATTCCTAAGTATTTTATTCTTTTTGATGTGAAAGTAAATGGGATTGTTTACTTAATTTATCTTTATGCTATTTCATTGTTAGTGTATAGAAATGCAAAAGATTCCTGTGTATTAATTTTGTATCATGCAATTTTACCAAATTTATTGATGAGCTCTAGTAGTTTTCTGGTAGTATCTTTAGGATTTTCTATGTATAGCATCATGTCATCTGCAAACAGTGACGGGTTTATTATTTCTTTTCCAATTTGGATTCCTTGTATTTCCTTTTCTTGTCTGATTGCTGTGGCTAAGACTTCCAAAACTATGTTGAATAAAAGTGGAGAGAGTGGGCATCCGTGTCTTGTTCCTGCTCTTAGAGGAAATGCTTTGAGCTTTTCAAAATTGAGTATGATTTTACCTGTGTGTTTGTCATGTACAGCCTTTATTATGTTGAGATATGTTCCCTCTATGCCCACTGTCTGGAGAGTTTTTATCATAAATGGATGTTGAATTTTATCAAAAGTTTTTTCTGCATCTATTTAGATGATCATATGGCCTTTATTCTTCAATTTGTTAATGTGCTAATCACATTGATTTATTTGAGGATATTGAAAAATCCTTCCAAAGAAGACATACAGATGGCCAACAGGCACATGAAAAGATGCTCAATATCACCAATTATTAGAGAAATGCAAATGAAAACCACAGTGAGGTATCACCTCACAGTGATCAGAATGGCAATCATCAAAATTCTACAAGTAATAAATGCTGGAGAGGGTGTGGAGAAAAAGGAATCCTTCTGTACTGCTGGTGGGAATGTAAATTTGTGTAGTCACTATGGAGAACAGTAAGGAGCCTCCTTAAAAAAACTAAAAATAGAGTTACCAAATAATTTAGTGATCCCGCTCCTCAGCATATATCTGGAGAAAACTATAATTTGAAAAGATATATGCACCCCAATGTTAATAGCAGCACTATTTACAATAGCCAAGACATGGAAGCAGCCTAAGTGTCTATTGATAGATGAATGGATTAAGCAGATGTGGTATATATACACAGTGGATTATTACTCAGCCCTAAAAAAGAATTAAATAATTCCATTCACAGCAACATGGATGGACCTAGAGATTATCATAGTAAGTGAAGTAAGTCATACAGGTAAGGATAAATATCATATGATATTGCTTATATGTGGACTCTTAAAAAAATGATACAAGTGAACTTATTTACAAAACAGAAATAGACTCACAGACATAGAAAACAAACTTATGGTTACCAAAGGGGAAAGGGATAAATTAGGAATTTGGGATTAATACATACACATTATTATATATAAAATAGATAACCGACAAGGACCATACAGGACAGGGAACTATACTAAATATCTTATAATAACATATAATGGAAAAAGAATCTTAAAAAATGGATATATAGATATATATAACAGAATCACTTTGTTGTACACCTGAAACTAACTGAATCAATTTGTTTTATACATGAAACTAACACCTTGTAAATCAACTATATTTCTATTAAATTTTAAAAAAAACAAAGTGGTAAAATACTAATTCTGAATAGACAAGAACAGTTATGTAGATATATTGTTCTTCATTATGTGAGTAAATAAACAACTGTAGAACATCCATAGAGTGGAAGAGCAATCAGCAATAAAAACAACGTGCTGTTGATGCAATAACTTAAATGAGTCTCAAAGGCATTATGCTGAGTGGAAGACAGTTTCCAGTGGTTACATACTTTATTTTCCATTTATGTAACATTCTTGAAATAAGAAACTTATGGAGATGTGGAAGAGATTAGTGATTGCCAGTGATTAGAGATAGTGAGGTGAGGAAAAGGCTGAGTAAATATAAAAAGCAACACAAAGGAGATATTCGTGGTAATGCAATAGTTCTCTATCTTGACTGCAGTGATGGCTATACAAATCTACACATGTAACAAAATGACACAGAATTATATATACACATTATACCAATGTTAAATTCTTGATTTTTATATCAATATTATAATTATGTAAGATGTAACCTTTTGAAGAAATCAGATAAAAGGTACAGTCTTCCCTTAAACATATCTTAAAAAGTCAATGTCTCTCATAGTTTCACCACCCTGAGGTAATAACTGTTAAAGGTACAGTATACCTTTTTCTAGATCAGGAATCAAGAAACTTCTTATGTGGAGTCAAATAGTAAGTATTTTAGGCTTTGAGGACCATATCATGAAAGCTATCACAGACAATTCATTAAAAAAAAGGTCATAGAACTTTACTTATAAAAACAGGTGGTGGTGCTGAATTTGGCCCATGGGCTGTTGTTTGATGAGCCCTGATCAAGATTAAATACATAATATATTGTATGTATAATATAAATTTTGGACAATTACTATAGATAATTATATATAATCTATTACATAATACTTTCAATTTAATATATATGCCTATACACATATTACTGTTTATTTTACAAATGTATGAACATATATACTTAACGTTTTACAATTTTCTTTATGCACTTAATACATTGCAACATAGGATCACCTCAATACATAAGGCAAATACTAACAGCCATAAAAGGGGAAATCGACAGTAACACAATCAGATTAGGGGACTTTAACACCCCACTGTCACCAATGGACAGATCATCCAAAATGAAAATAAATAAGGAAACACAAACTTTAAATGATACATTACACAAGATGGATTTACTTGATATTTATAGGACATTCCATCCAAAAACAACAGAATACACATTTTTCTCAAGTGCCCATGGAACATTCTGCAGGATAGATCATATCTTGGGTCACAAATCTAGCCTTGGCAAATTTAAGAAAATTGAAATCATATCAAGTATCTTTTCTGAAAAGAACTCTATGAGACTAGATATCAATTACATGAAAAGATCTGTAAAAATCACAAATACAAGGAGACTAAACAATACATTATTTAATAACGAAGTGATCACTGAAGAAATCAAAGAGGAAATTTTTAAAAAATTAGAAACAAATGACAATGGAGACACAATGACCAAAAACCTATGGGATACAGCAAAAGCAGTTCTAAGAGGGAAGTTTATAACAATACAATCATACCTTAAGAAACAGGAAGCATCTCGAATAAACAACTTAACTTTGCACCTAAAGCAATTAGAGAAGGAAGAACAAAAAAAAAACAAATTTAGCAGAAGGAAAGAAATCATAAAGATCAGATCAGAAATAAATGAAAAAGAAATGAAGGAAACAATAGCAAAGATCAATAAAAGTAAAAGTTGGTTCTTTGAGAAGATAAATAAAATTGATAAACCATTAGCCAGACTCATCAAGAAAAAAAGGGAGAAGACTCAAATCAATAGAATTAGAAATGAAAAAGGAGATGTCAAAATCCAAAAGCACATTAAAAGGATCTTACCCCATGATCAAGTGGGGTTTATCCCAGGAATGCAGGATTCTTCATTATAAGCAAATCAATCAAAGTGATACACCATATCAATAAACTGAAGGAGAAAAACCATATGATCATCTCAATAGATGCAGAGAAAGCTTTTGACAAAATTCAACACCCATTTATGATAAAAACCTTGCAGAAAGTAGGCAGAGAGGGAACTTTCCTCAACATAATAAAGGCCATATATGACAAACCCACAGCCAGCATTGTTCTCAATGGTGAAAAACTGAAACCATTTCCACTAAGAACAGGATCAAGACAAGGTTGCCCACTCTCACCACTCTTATTCAACCTAGTTTTGGAAGTTCTAGCCACAGCAATCGAGAAAGTAAAGAAATAAAAGGAATCCAAGTAGGAAAAGTAGAAGTAAAGCTGTCACTGTTTGCAGATGACATGATACTACACATAGAGAATACTAAGGATGCTACCAGAAAACTACGAGAGCTAATCAATGAATTTGGTAAAGTAGCAGGATACAAAATTAATGCACAGAAATTTCTGGCATTATTATACACTAGTGATGAAAAATCTGAGAGTGAAATTAAGAAAACACTCCCATTTACCATTGCAACAAAAAGGATAAAATATCTAGGAATGAACCTACCTAAGGAGACAAAAGACCTGTATGCAGAAAATTATAAGACACTGATGAAAGAAATTAAAAATGATACAAATAGGTGGAGGAATATACCATGTTCTTGGATTGGAAGAATCAACATTGTGAAAAAGACGCTACTACCCAAAGCAATCTACAGATTCAATGAAATCCCTATCAAACTACCACTGGCATTTTTTACAGAACTAGAACAAAAAATTTCAAAATTTTTATGTAAACACAAAAGACCCCGAATAGCCAATGCAATCTTGAGAACGAAAAATGGAGCTGGAGGAATCAGGCTCCCTGACTTCAGACTATACTACAAAGCTACAGTAATCAAGACAGTATGGTACTGTCACAAAAACAGAAATATAGATCAATGGAACAGGATAGAAAGCCCAGAGATAAACCCACACACATATGGTCACCTTACCTTTGATAAAGGAGAGAAGGATATACAGTGGAGAAAAAGCCTCTTCAATAAGTGGTGCTGGGAAAACTGGACAGCTACCAGTAAAAGTATGAAATGAGAACACTCCCTAACACCATACACAAAAATAAACTCAAAATGGGTTAAAGACCTACATGTAAGGCCAGACACTATCAAACTCTTAGAGGAAAATAGAGGCAGAACACTTTATGGCATAAGTCACAGCAAGATCCTTTTTGACCCGCCTCCTAAAGAAATGGAAATAAAACCAAAAATAAACAAATGGGACCTAATGAAACTTAAAAGCTTTTGCACAGCAAAGGATACCATAAACAAGACCAAAAGACAACCCTCAGAATGAGAGAAAATATTTACAAATGAAGCAACTGACAAAGGATTAATATCCAAAATTTATAAGCAACACATGCAGTTTAATAACAGAAAAACAAACAACCCAATCCAAAAATGGGCAGAAGACCTAAATAGACATTTCTCCAAAGAATATATACAGATTGACAACAAACACATGAAAGAATGCTCAACATCATTAATCATTAGAGAAATGCAAATCAAAACTACAATGAGATATCATCTCACACCGGTCAGATTGGCCATCATCAAAAACGCTAGAAAAAATAAATGCTGGAGAGGGTGTGTAGAAAAGGGAACCCTCTTGCACTTCTGGTAGGAATGTAAATTGATACAGCCACTATGGAGAACAGTATGGAGGTTCCTTTAAGAACTACAAATAGAAGTACCATACGACCCAGCAATTCCAGTACTGTGCATATACCCTGAGAAAACCATAATTCAAAAAGAGTCATGTACCAAAATGTTCATTGCAGCTCTATTTATGATAGCCAGGCCATGGAAGCAACCTAAGTGTCCATCAACAGAGGAATGGATAAAGAGATGTGGCACATATATACAATGGAATATTACTCAGCCATAAAAAGAAATGAAACTGAGTTATTTGTAATGAGGTGGATAGACCTGGAGTCTGTCATACAGAGTGAAGTAAGTCAGAAGGAGAAAAACAAATACAGTATGCTAACACATATATATGGAATCTAAGAAAAAATATGACATGAAGAGATTAGTGGTAGGACGGGAATAAAACACAGACCTACTAGAGCATGGACTTGAGCATATGGGGAGGGGGATGGATAAGCAGTGATGATGTGAGAGAGTGGCATGGACATATATACACTACCAAATGTAAAATAGATAACTAGTGGGAAGCAGCCACGTAGCACAGGGAGATCAGCTCGGTGCTTTGTGACCACCTAGAGGGGTGGGATAGGGAGGGTGGGAGGGAGGGACATACAAGAGGGAAGAGATATGGGAATATATGTATATGTATAACTGATTCACTTTGTTATAAAGCAGAAACGAACATACCATTGTAAAGCAATTATATTCCAATAAATGTGTTTAAAAAAATAATAATAATACATTGCAGACATCTTTCCTTGTCAGGCCACATAGGTCAATCTTATTCCATTTCAGTGGCTGCATAATATTTCTTTGAGGATAAATATATATTAAACTAACCTCTCATTAATATTTATGGGAATTCCAATTCTTCATAAATATAAGGAATGCTACATTAAACATATTTGTATATATGTATATATACATATATGTTTGCACTTGTGCAAATATTTCTGTAGTGTTTAATTGCTTTTAACTCACAGATTGTTTTTAACTTCTTTATTGGGGTATGATTGCTTTACAGTGGTGTGCTAGTTTCTGCTGTGTAACAAAGTGAATCAGCTATACATATACTTATATCCCCATATCTCCTACCTCTTGCGTCTCCCTCCAATCCTCCCTATCCCACCCCTCTATGTGGTCACAAAGCACAGAGCTGATCTCCCTGTATATGCAGCTGCTCCTCACTAGCTATCTATTTTACGTTTGGTAGTATATATAAGTCTTTGCCATTCTCTCCCTTCATCCTAGCTTGAACTTCCCCCTCGCCATGTCCTCAAGTCCATTCTCTACATTTACATCTTTACTTTGTACCTGTCAAGCCCCTAGGTTCTTCAGAACATTTTTTTTTTCTTTTCAGATTCCATAGATATGTGTTAGCATATGGAATTTTCTTGTTTGTTTGTTTTTTCTGATTTACTTCACCCTGTATGACAGACTCTAGATCCATCCACCTCACTACAAAAATCTCAACTTTGTTTCTTTTTATGGGTGAGTATTATTACATTGTATAAATGTCCCACATCTTCTTCTTTATCCATTCATCTGTTGATGGATACATTGGTTGCTTCCATGTCCTGGCTATTGTAAATAATGCTTCAGTGAACATGTGATACATGACTCTTTTTGAATTATGGTTTTCTCTGGGTATATGCCCAGTAGTGGGATTGCTGGGTTGTATAGTAGTTCTATTTTTAGATTTTTAAGGAACATCCATACTGTTCTCCATAGTGGCTGTATCAATTTCCATTCCCACAAACAGTGCAACAGGGTTCCCTTTTCACCACAAACTCTCAAGCACTTATTGTTTGTAGATTTTTTGATGATGGCCATTCTGACTGGTGTGAGGTGACACCTCATCGTACTTTTGATTTGCATTACTCTAATGATTAGTGATGTTGAGCATTATTTCATATGCTTGCTGGCAATCTGTAAATCTTCTTTGGAGAAATGTCTATTCAGGACTTCTGCCCATTTTTGGATTGGGTGTTTTTTTTTTTTTTCCATACTGAGCTGCATGAGGTGCTTGTAAATTTGGAGATTAATCCTTTGTCACTTGCTTCATTTGCAAATATTTTCTCCCATTCTGAGGGTTCTTGTCTTTTCATCTTTCTTATGGTTTCCCTTGTTGTGCAAAACTTTTAATTAGGTCTAATTTGGGTTTTTTTTTTGGTTTTATTTTAATTACCTTAGGAGGAGGGTCAAAAAAGATGTTACTGTGATTTATGGCAGAGAGTGTTCTGCCTATGTTTTCCTCTAAGAGTTTTATAGTGTCTGGTCTAACATTTAGGTCTTTAATCCATTTTGAGTATATTTTTGTGTATGGTGTTAGGGAGTGTTCTAGTTTCATTCTTTTACATGTAGCTATCCAGTTTTCCCAGCACCACTTATTGAAGAGACTGTCTTTTCCCCATTGTGTACTTTTGCCTCCTTTCTCATAGATTAGTTGACAATAGTTGTGTGGGTTTATCTCTGGGTTCTCTGTCCTGTTCCATTGATCTATATTTCTGTTTTTGTGCCAGTACCATACTGTCTTGATTACTGCAGTTTTGTAATATAGTCTGAAGTCAGGAGCCTGATTCTTCCAGCTCCATTTTGTTTTCTCAAGATTGCTTTGACTATTGGGGTCTTTTGTGTTTCCATACAAATTGTGAAATTTTTTGTTTTAGTTCTGTGAAAAATGTCACTGGTAGTTTGAGGGATTGCATTGTATCTGTAGATTGCTTTGGGTAGTACAGTTATTTTCACAGTGTTGATTCTTCCAATCCAAGAATGTGGTATATCTCCCTATCTGTTTGTATCATTTTTAAGTTCTTTCATCAGTGTCTTATAGTCTTCTGCATAAAGATCTTTTGTCTCCTTTGGTAGGTTTATTCCCAGGTATTTTATTCTTATTGTTGCAGTGGTAAATGGGAGCATTTCATTAATTTCTCTTTCAATTTTTTCAGCATTAGTGTATAGGAATGCAAGAGATTTCTGTGCATTAATTTTTTATCCTACTACTTAACTAAATTCATTGATTAGTTCTAGTAGTTTTCTGGTAGAGTCTTCAGGATTCTCTATGTATAATAACATGTCATCTGCAAACAGGGACAGGTTTACTTCTTTTCTGATTTGGATTTCTTTTATTTCTTTTCCTTCTCTGATTGCTGTGGCTAAAACTCCCAGAATTACATTGAGTAATAGTGGTGAGAGTAGGCAACCTTGTCTTGTTCCTGATCTTACTGGAAATGGTTTCAGTTTTTTTACCATTGAGAATGATGCTGGCTGTGCATTTGTCATATATGGCCTTAATTATGTTGAGGCAAGTTCTCTCTATGCCTACTTTCCAGAGGGTTTTTATCATAAATGGGTGCTGAATTTTGTTGAAAGCTTTTTCTGCATCTATTGAGATGATCATATGGCTTTTATCCTTCAATTTGTTAATATGGTCTATCACATTGATTGATTTGCGTATATGGAAGAATCCTTGCATTCCTGGGATAAACCCCACTTGATCATGGTGTATGATCCTTTTAATGTGCTGTTGGATTCTGTTTGCTAGTATTTGTTGAGGATATTTGCATCTATGCTTTCCAGTGATATTGCTCTGTAGTTTTCTTTCTTTGTGACATCTTTGGTTTGGGTATCAGGGTGATGTTGGCCACATAGAATGTGTTTGGGACTGTTCCTCCCTCAGCTATATTTTGGAAGAGTTTGAGAAGGTGTTAGTTCTTCTCTAAATGTTTGACAGAATTCTCCTGTGAATCCATCTTGTCCTGAACTTTTGTGTGTTGGAAGATTTGTAATCACAGTTTCAATTTCAGTGCTTGTGATTGGTCTGTTTATATTTTCTACTTCTTCCTGGTTCATTCTCAGAAGGTTGTGCATTTCTAAGAATTTGTCCATTTCTTCCAGGTTGTCCATTTTATTGGCATACAGTTGCTTGTAGTAATCTCTCATGATATTTTGTATATCTGCAGTGTCAGTTGTAAGTTCTTTTTCATTTCTAATTCTATAGATTTGAGTCTTCTCCCTTTTTTCCTTGATGGGTCTGGCAAATGGTTTATTAATTTTGTTTATCTTCTCAAAGAACCAGCTTTTAGTTTTATTGATCTTTGCTATTGTTTCCTTCATTTCTTTTTCATTTATTTCTGATCTGATCTTTATGATTTATTTCCTTCTGCTAACTTTGGGGTATTTTTGTTCTTCTTTCTCTAATTGTTTTAGATGTAACGTTAGGTTGTTTATTTGAGATGTTTCTTGTTTCTTGAGGTAGGATTATATTGCTACAAACCTCCCTCTTAGAACTGCTTCTGCTGCACCCCATAGGTTTTGGGTTGTTGTGTCTTCATTGTCATTTGTTCCAGGTATTTTTTGATTTCCTCTTTGATTTCTTCAGTGATCACTTGGTTATTAAGTAGTATATTGTTTAGCTTCCATGTGTTTGTATTTTTTACAGATTTTTCCTACAATCAATATCTAGTCTCATTGCATTGTGGTAGGAAAAGGTACTTGATAAGATATCAATTTTCTTAATTTTAACAAGACTTGATTTGTGACCCAAGATATGATCTATCCCAGAGAATGTTCCATGAGTACCTGGGAAGAAAATGTATTCTGCTCTTTTGGGAAGCAATGTCCTGTAAATATCAATTAAGTCCATCTTAGTTAATGTATCATTTAAACCTTGTGTTTCCTTATTTATTTTCATTTTGGATGATGTGTCCATTGGTGAAAGTGGGGTGTTAAATTCCCCTGCTATGATTGTGTTACTGTTGATATCCCCTTTTATAGCTCTTAGCATTTGCTGTATGTATGGAGGTGCTCCTATGTTGGGTGCATAAATAACTACAGTTGTTATATCTTCTTCTTGGATTGATCCCTTGATCATTATGTAGTGTCCTTCTTTGTCTCTTGTAATAGTCTTTATTTTAAAGTCGATTTTGTCTGATATGAGAATTGCCACTCCAGCTTTCTTTTGATTTCCGTTTGCATGGCGTATCTTTCTTCATCCCCTCATTTTCAGTCTGTATGTGTCCCTAGGTCTGAAGTGGATCTCTTGTAGACAGCATATATTCAGGTCTTGTTTCTGTATCCATTTAGCCAGTCTATGTATTTTGGTTGGAGCATTTAATCCATGTACATTTAAGGTAGTTATCAATATGTATGTTCCTATTACCATTTATTTAAGTGTTTTGGGTTTGTTATTTTACGTCTTTTCCTTCTCTACTTTTTCCTGCCTAGAGAAGGTCCTTTAGCATTTTTTATAAAGCTGGTTTAGTGGTGCTGAATTCTCTTAGCTTTTGCTTGTCTGTAAGTAGTTTAATTTATCCACCGAATCTGAATTAGATCTTTGCTGCGTAGAGTAATCTTGGTTGTAGTTTTTTCCCTTTCATCACTTTAAATATGTCTTGCCACTCCCTTCTGGCTTGCAGAGTTTCTGCTGAAAGATCAACTGTTAACCTTATGGGGATTCCCTTGTATGTTATTTGTTCTTTTTCCCTTGCTGCTTTTAATATTTTTTCCTTGTATTTAATTTTTGATAGTTTGGTTAATATGTGTCTTGGCGTGTTTCTCTTTGGATTTATCCTGTATGGGACTCTCTACATTTCCTGGACTTGATTCTGTATTTCCTTTCCCATATTAGGGAAGTTTTCAACTATAATCTCTTCAAATATTTTCTCAGTCCCTTTCTTTTTTTCTTCTTGTGGGACCCCTATAATTCAAATGTTTTTGTGTTTAATGTTGTCCCAGAGGTCTCTGAGATTGTCCACAATTCTTTTTGTTCTTTTTTCTTTATTCTGCTCTGCAGTAGTTATTTCCACTATTTTATCTTCTATGTCACTTATCCATTCTTCTTCCTCATTTTTTCTGCTATTGATTCCTTCTAGAGAATTTTTAATTTCACTTATTGTTTTGTTCATCATTGTTTGTTATTTAGTTCTTCTAGGTGTTTGTTAAATGTTTCTTGTATTTTCTCCATTCTATTTCCAAGATTTTGGATCATGCTTACTCTCCTTACTCTGAATTTTTTTTTTCACGTAGATTGCCTATTTCCTCTTCATTTGTTTGGTCTGATGGGTTTTTACCTTGCTCCTTCATCTGCTGTGTGTTTATCTTTCTTATCATTTTGCTTAACTTACTGTGTTTGTGGTCTCCTTTTCACAGGTGCAAGTTCGTGTTTCCTGTTGTTTTTGCTGTCTGCCACCAGTGACTAAGGCTGGTTCCCTGGGTTGTGTAGGCTTCCTGGTGCAGGAGACTAGGGCCTGTGTTCTGGTGGTTGAGGCTGGATCTTGTCTTTCTGGTGGGCCAGACCGCATCCAGTGGTGTGTTTTGGGGTGTCTGTGACATTATTATGATTTTAGGCAGCCTGTCTGTAATGAGTGGCATTGTGTTCCTCTCTTGCTAGGTGTCCAGCACTGTAGCTTGCTGGTTGTTGAGTGGAGCTGTGTCTTAGCATTGAGATGCAGATATCTGGGGGATCTTTCACTGTTTGATATTACGTGGAGTTGGAGGTCTCTGGTGGACCAATGTCTTGAACTCTGTTCTCTCACTGCAGAGACACAGGCCTGACTTCCAGCTGGAGCACCAAGACCATGTCAGCAACTCGGCTCAGAAGAAAAGTGAGAAAAAAAGAAGAAGAAATAAAATAAAATAAAATAAAATAATTAAAATAAAAAATAATTATTAATAATAAAAAAATTAAAAAGTAATTAAAGGCTTCCCTGGTGGTGCAGTGGTTGAGGGTCCGCCTGCTGATGCAGGGGTCATGGGTTCATGCCCCGGTCCAGGAAGATCCCACATGCCGTGGAGCAGCTGGGCCCATGAGCCATGGCTGCTGAGCCTGCACATCCGGAGCCTGTGCTCTGTAACGAGAGGGGCCACAACAGTGAGAGGCCCGTGTACCACACAAACACACACACACAAGTAATTTAAAAAGGCAAGAAAGGAAAAAGAGAGCAACCAAACCAAAAACAAATCCAGCAATGATAACAAGCATGAAAACTATACTAAAAAAAAAAGGGCTGAGAGAACCCTAGGACAAATGGTAAAAGCAATGCTATACAGATTAAATCACACAAAGAAGCATACACATACACACTCACAAAAAGAGAAAAAGAAAAAATATATGTATCATTGCTCCCAAATTCCACCGTCTCAATTTTGGGATGATTCTTTGTCTATTCAGGTATTGCACAGATGCAGGGTACATCAAGTTGACTATGGAGATTTAATCCTCTGCTCCGGAAGCTGCTGGGAGAAATTTCCCTTTCTCTTCTTTGTTCGCACAGCCCCAGGGTTTCAGCTTTGGAATTGTCCCCACCTCTGAGTGTAGGTCACCTGAGGGTGTCTGTTCTTCACTCAGACAGGAAAGAGTTAAAGGAGCTGCTGATTAGGGGGCTCTGGCTCACTCAGGCCAGGGGGAGACGGGGTACTGTATGCAGGGTGAGCCTGTGGAGGCAAAGGCTGGCATGATGTTGCAACAGCCTGAGGTGTGCCGTGTGTTTTCCCAGGGAAGTTGTCCCTGGATCAGGGGACCCTGGCAGTGGCGGGCGCACAGGCTCCCAGGAGGGGAGGTGTGAATAGTGACCTGTGTTTGCACACAGGCTTCTCGGTGGCTGCAGCAGCAGCCTTAGCATTTCATTCCCATCTCTGGTGTCTGTGCTGATAACCGCAGCTCGTGCGCATCTCTGGAGCTCGTTTAGGTGGTGCTCTGAGTCCCCTCCCCTCTCCTTGCGCACGCAGAAACAATGGTCTCTTGCCTCCTAGGTAGGTGCAGACATTTTCCCGGACCCCCTCCCTGCTAGCTGTGGCGCACTAGCCCCCATCAGGCTGTGTTCACGCCACCAATCCCAGTCTTCTCCCTGGGATATGACCTCTGAAGCTGCAGCCTCACTTTCTAGCCCCACCCACCCCGGCGGGTGAGCAGACAAGCCTCTCAGGCTGGTTAGTGCTGGTTGGCACTGATCCTCTCTGCGGTAATCTCTCTGTTTTGCCCTCCGCACCCCAGTTGCTGCGCTCTCCTCCATGGCTCTGGAGCTTCCCCCCTGCCTGTTCCCCCATCTCTGCAAGTGAAGGGTCTTCCTAGTGTGTGGAAACTGTTCCTCCTTCACAGCTCCCTCCCAGTGCCCAGTGGTGCAGGTCCCATACCTATTCTTTTGACTCTGTTTTTTTCTTTTTTCTTTTGCCCTACCCAGGTACGTGGGGAGTTTCTTGCCTTTGGGGAGGTCTGAAGTCTTCTGCCAGCATTCAGTGGGTTCTCTGTAGGAGTTGTTCCACGTGTAGATGTATTTCTGATGTATTTGTGGGGAGGAAGGTGATCTCCACATCTTATTCTTCTGCCATCTTGAGGTCAACTCACAGATTTTTAAGAAAATATTTTAAAATAAATATTTTTTTTAGTTCTAATTACATTTTTCTTTTTATTCTGTCAGTTTTCAGACTCACTGCCTTATTTGCCAATAGTGCTTTATACTTGTTAAAAAAACTAATTTGATTTTTATAGAAATGCTATTATACAAAGGAAAATGAAAGTCATTATTTCTCTATTTTTAGGTTGAGGAAAATGAGGCAGAGAGAAGTTAATTGACTTGTCCAAGGTTGTACGGCAAGCTGGTGTCTAAATAGGGCTTGGACTTCAAGCCTCTTGATTCTTTGTCTGGGTCACTTTTCACTCACATGGAGTGGCTCTTGTTTTAGTTTTAGCATGTTTGGAACCTGTATATGGTGAATACTTTTAAAGATAAATGGACAAAGGACAGAAGCAAGATCTTGTCCAAAAAAAACCCAAAAAACAAAAAGAAATAGCCATTAAATATATGAAGAGATGCTCAGTTTATACCTTTATTTTCAAATTAAAACAGCAATTGGATTTTTCACCAAATGCATAGATTAAAAAGTGTGGGGGACTTCCCTGGTGGTGCAGTGTTTGAGAGTCTGCCTGCCAATGCAGGGGACATGGGTTCGTGTCCTGGTCCAGGAAGATCCCACATGCCGTGGAGCCACTAGGCCCGTGAGCCATGGCCGCTGAGCCTGCGTGTCTGGAGCCTGTGCTCTGTAATGGGAGAGGCCACAACAGTGAGAGGCCAGCGTACAGAAAAAAAAAAAAAAATTTTGCTGCATGAAGCAGCAGCTGCCCTGCTGATAGGTCATTATGGATAATTCTCAGAGCTTTTACAGACTTGTTACACTATCTCACAACTCAGGGTACTGCTCTCTACTAGGAGACAACTAGCTAATCTGAGAAATTAATTCCTACTACCAGTGTTAAATAGAGTGACAAGGAGAATAGTCCTCATTCACAGTGAAATGAACATTCGTTAGAAATACTCAAAATACAAGTGATATGAGGAGACTGTAAAAGAGGATGTAATTACTTTAAATGAGTTGAAGACTCCTAAATCAGAAAAATCACATACCAAGAATTGTGAGAAAGGTTAAACCACTGGGTATTAAACAGCCCTGGAGCATTGCAGTGAAGCTTGAAAGCTGAAGATAGTTTAACAGGGTAAGCATTATCAGAAAGGGGAAGAGGGTGCTTTTGATAAACCACAAATGAACTTCTTGAAATCAGGTGAGATTCAAACAATGACTTGTTTAAGGAATGATCCTTGATGACTTATAAAAAGTATATAGTTGAAGCCAACATGCATTTACTGAAAACAAGTGATGACAAATCAACTTTGTTTTTGTTTGTGTTGTTAACAAGGTATCCATGCAAGAGAATAGAGTGTGAGACTTCAGTAAGCTGTCTCATTCTAATCTTTTTTAGATAGAGGCTATAGGGGAATACTAATAGTGTTCACAACTGATTCGGGGCCAACTCTGAAAGGGGATGAGTAACTAAATAACAGGCTGACATAAACCAGATTAAAAAGCCTTGTCCTTGTCCCATTCACTGATTTATCAATGGTCTAAATGAAAATTGAGAAGATATACTGGTATAATTTGCAGTTATGTATATGGGAAGAGGAAGCAAATGACCCGGATATTTTTAGAACAGCCCTGATTTCATATGTTGTGTCCCCAGACACCACCAAAATAGCCAAAATGTCCCAGAAATTCCAAAATTTTGGCAAGCAAAATATACCCACCAGACTTCCTTCTACAACTGGACACAGCACAAAATCCCTCTGCCAGACTGTGACAGTTCAGAATTAGAAAAATATCATTATTCATAAGGAAAATGATTATGTCACCAGTTATATGGAAGGACAAAAGCAGAGGAGCAAGAGCGCCAGCAGGAAAATTGACTTGGGTAGCAGTGATGGGGCAATGTTGGCTGGAAGGAAAGCTATTTGTAATGAATTCTCTCCTTAGAGAAGTTATTACTCTGGTTTCTCTAGTTTCCCACGCTTTCTAGGTTGCAAAATCAGAGCTTACTTAGTAATCTTGGACATCTTACACTAAAGGACTTTCTTTTAGTCATTGAGGCAGATGTTGAGAAATTAAGCAAGGAAGACGTCAGGTGTTTGGTGCTGGTTGGATTTGAAAAGGGTGATCCAAGTTATCCTCTGAGACTATGGAGAAATATGGAATGAACATGGGCTTAAGGGGTCAGACAGAATATATTTCACATCTCAATTTTTCCATTTATTTAGCTATGTCATCTTGAGCAAGTTATTTAACCTCTCTAAGCCTTGATTTCATAATCTGAAAAAGAGTAATTAGTGTAAAATGATAAACCTCATCTCACCTGGCTGCTGAATATTGATAATGCATATAAAGTGTATAACATGGTATCTAGCACATATTAATAACACAGCAATAGAACTCCTCATCTCTTTTCCTTATGAATTTGCTTCTCCATCACAGTTCTCTTTCCTCAGTGAATGGCCTCATCATTTACCTAGTTACTCAAAGCCAAAGACTTGGATATCATCCTTAATTCCTCTATCTCTCTCATCACTCCCTCTATCACTGATAAACACACACACACTCACACACACACACACACACTAAATTACTTAGTTCTTAAGCTCTTTATGCCATTTCTACCTCTTGAATATTTCTCAGATCTCTCCAGGCCTCTTCATTCCAATTGATATGTCCTTAGTCCCAGTCACCATCATCTTTCACCTGTATATTGCCACTGCCTCTTAATTGGTATCTTTATTTCTAGTTTTCTCCTACTCTCTTTTTATATCAAACATCAGTAGCACAGGGAACTCTACTCAATGCTCAGTGGTGACCTATATGGGAAGGAAATCTAAAAAAGAGTGGATATATGTATATGTATAATTGTTTCACTTTGCTGTACAGCAGAAACTAACACAGCATTGTAAAGCAACTATACTCCAATAAAAATTAATTAAAAAGTGATTTTCCAAATATGCAAAGTTTCACTAACCCACTTAAAACATGTCAATGGCCTCCCATTTTCTTTATGACAAAGACCAGTCTCTTTAAACCAGCTCTCGAGGACCTGGCATCACAAAACTCCTACTGTTCTTTCAGATGTGTCAACTTTAATGTCCCTTCTGAGACGTCTTCCTTGCTGCAGGTCTTAGCTTAATTGTTACATCGTCAGGAAACCTTTTCTGAATCCCGAAACTAGATTGCCCCTTCTCTTTGTTATATGCTATGTGTTTCCAAGGCTCTCACTATTTCTTCCTTTCTGCACTTGATGCACAAATACTTATATATCACTTGCTGTTCTCCAGGAACTAAGCACTTTAAATTAGTGTCCAATGCAATTCTCATAACAATACTATGAAGTGGGTCCTATTTTTATTCCCATTTTTTAGATGATGAAACTGAAGTACAGAGAAGTTATTTATACAAGGCCATACATCTGGTAAGTAGTAGAGCTGGGGATTTGATGCCAGGTGGTCTGGTCCCAGAATCCGTGCTTTTATTTTTATTTTTTTCCACATCAATTTATTTCTTATTATCCTGACAGCTGGCATCATTAATACTTTAACAAAAACCACTTAATATTAGCCAAATATCTAAGATAGTTACATGTACAAAAGATATACAAATTAAAACCATTTAAAAAGTAATAGATACCATAATTTGTACTTGACCATAACTTTTGTATTCAGAAATGATTGTAAAATTAAAACCTAAGATAAAATCTGTACACCATATACTTTGAGTGATTTACATCCTAGAAAACAAAGGCAGTCTTTCACTGTTACACATTTAGTGTCTCTGGTGGGTTGAGGAGAGAAACATCGTGATACTTTGAGTTTTTGTACTTTTCTCTTATTGACTGTTGTGCATGCCGTGGAGCTCTGAGGTAGGTCTGGTGAAGGTCCATGAGACAAGGCTTTAGAGTTTCCAGCGTATATCCAGTCTTTTGTACTAATGATTCAGGCCAGCTTTGTCCTGTGACAGTGTAGAGTGCTAAATGAAAGGCTGCTGCGGCGATAACTGATGGCAAATACTTTAGATATGGGTCAGCATCTATCAAACTTAACTCTCCCAAAAACATTGCTAAACTTTCAACTTTGCAGTTTGAAGACTGCTGGTGCAGAAAGTACTGGGTAAGAAACTGATTTATTGTTGGTGCAGCTAAGTCAAAAGCAAGGACTTTCAAAACTAGTTGCTCCATTCTCAGAACTTGTTTCTTGGTATAAGTGTCATCTGTAATGTATACAAACTCTGCTACTTCTGGGGGGTATATTTCTTCAAACTTTGAGGCTAACAGCATAGCAGCAGTGCCCACAAGCTGAAGTTTTCCTCTCAACACAGACATCGATGAAAGAAACCTATCAATGTAGTTCACAGCCAAATGCAGGGTCTCATTCTGTAGTTTATATTCTTCTCCTACTTCAACTAACCAGTCCACGAGGATAGCCCTCATACTGTTAGTAATGTCTGGCTGTTTCTTCATGTAACCCACTTTAGGCTTACATTTAACCTCCATTTCCCTAAGGTATGTGTGAATGTCCTCATGGTAGTCTGGTACTTCATTAACACTCACTGGCTTTACATCTTCCAATACAATTGACATATCCATAGTATGTGGTGACTCAAAACTACCATCCATTGGGTAATCAAGAGGTACCAGTGGTTTTCTTGGTCCTGGTAAAGTAACAGCTGAATTAAAAGCCAAGACATCTTCACTTTCTGGTTTTTTAGATTCAACTGGCCTCTTTTGAGTCTCTTCTTCTGCTTCATCCACATGTATGGTAAATGCAGGCTGTTGACTGTTTGCTTTCCAGGGAGGAACGGTGACATGCTCATCATTTATAGGAAGATCCTTAAGAGGTGCAACCCGTCGCGTCTTAGGCCTCTGCTGCGGCGCTGGTCCCCGCGAATTCCCGGCCTTCAGTACCGCCAGCCCAGAGCGGGTCCGGGACTGCTAGGTGGGCTCCGCCTTCTCGGGGTTGATGTTCTCCTGGTCCTCCTGGAGCGCCATCTGCTGCAATGTTAACAGCGCCGAGCCTGCCTCGCGGGCCGCAGGCCCGGGCGCGGAGCTGCCCAACATCACTGCTGCCGGGGGCGCGGCGGGATCAGCCTGCGGCGCCAAGCAGCGTGCACTGCGTCCCGCCGATCAGCCTAGGTACACTCCAGCCGTACCCACCCGCTGCAGCTCGGGCCAGCCTGCCCACCCGCTGGCCCGCTCGGGATCGTGTAGGACCGAGGAGGTTGCGAAAGGCAGAGGCAGGCACTGCCGGGCGTGGAGGGCCAAGGACGCCCCCGAAACGAAGCGAGCAGCCCGCCAGAATCCGTGCTTTTAAATCACTATATTATGTTGCCCCTCACTTTTAATAAATTACTTAATAGCTTATAATTATATAATTATACTAGACTATAAGCTCAAGGTCTGTGTGATTTACCACTGTATCTCTCAATGTGGATACCAGAAATATAATTAACATTCAATAATTGATCATTAGATAAATTGGTCAATATTTATTGAATGAATATTTAGGGAATAAATATTACTTATTATCATCATTATCAAATCTGCCCTCAAACATCATCCACTTTGTGAAGATTTCTCTGATCTCACAACTCACCCTGGACATATTTAGTGATTCCTACCTCTGTGCTCTCAAATTTATTATGTATAATTAGTCTTACGTAAGAGCATGGGAAGTCTTTGAAAGCAGCAGATATTTAGTTCATTTTGGGGTCTCTAATATCCATATCAAGAATGCCTGGTATAGAGTAGGTACTTGATTAATGTTAAGGAATAGGAAAAAAAATAATATAGGCATCTAAATAGATGATATATGACAGACAGATAAATAGATGACAGACAGATATTACAAACCAAGTGAGAATCCAAAAATAAGTTTAAATCTAATGAGATGAAATTTAATTAGAATAACTGTATAAGGTAAACTCCTTGTTAATCAACATTGTGCTATTGCCAGCAAATGTAATGTGATGTTAGACCATTTCAACAGATACAGTGTCCAGAAAGAGAGAGCTGACAGCTACATCTTATGTGATAATCTGCCCATACCAACATTACATGCTTAGTTCTGGGCCACCCCCTCTAAGAAGGAAGTTGCATGATTAGGAGGGTGGCTATGGCTGCAGTTCTTCATAAAGATAAACTTATTTTTGGAAACAAATGACCATTCCCTCATGTGTTACTTTTACAAGTTAAGGTTTTCATATCCTTTCCTTTTCTGTATAATAGCAATAATAATAGCACTCCCCCATAGAGGTGTTGTGAGGACGTAATGAGATAATACTTGTAGAGCACTTTTCCCCATGTCTGGCTGTCTGACTCTAAAGTTATTAGTCACGACCCTGTGTAACACAGACACATCATAGTATTCGATTGTCACATCACATTCAATTGTCACAGCACACCTGTGAAATGCATCTTATTATGGTCATTTTACTGATGATAAAACTGAGGATCAAAAAGCACAAGGGGGCTTCCCTGGTGGTGCAGTGGTTGAGAATCCGCCTGCCGATTATTCAAGGGACACGGGTTCGTGCCATGGTCCAGGAAGATCCCACATGCCACAGAGAAGCTGGGGCCGTGAGCCATGGCCGCTGGCAGATATATAAATTGTCATTTAGAAATCCATTCTGAAGGAGATAGAGAACACATGCACCTATCCTTCATCCTTCAAATGGAAAAAAAAATAATTACAGCTCTTTCAAGAATCACTGCCTTTCATGATGAACAACATATCTATTGAGCAACTAGGAAGTCTCTTGTCTTTTGAGCATATGGGAAGATTACCTTTTGGTCTCTGGCCACAGGTATTCACAGAGCACTGTTTCAACAGTTAAACTGCTCTAGGCCTTTGCTCCAAGAATCACACACACACATACACACATACACTTACACACACATATAAGCCCTTTCACCTTCCCCTCATTGGAACTGCTGTTTCTCAACAGGCCACAACTTAAGTTTTGGAAATGTAAATCAGTCTTGAGGAATCCTTGGGTTAAAGGAGCTTTCCCATTGATTAAATGTTATTCAAGTCACTGCTAGCCCACACCCTTTAACATATAATAGGGTTGATGTTAGCTCCGTAAGTACTAGAGACTTCATTTATCCACTGTTTATTTATTCAACAAATATTAATAACAATAACTAATACAGATGGCACCTACTATGTTCCACACACCATTCTATGGACTTTGAACCTATTAACTCATGTATTTCATATAACAACACTATGACACAGGTACTATTATTATCCTCTTTTAAAGATTTAAAAAAATTCAGGCATAAGAGAGGTTATGTAACTCATGTAAGGTCACACAGCTAAAAACTGATAGAGTTAGGATTAAAACACAGGCTGTCTGGCTTTAGTGCATGGAACTACTGTCTCTCTAAACTTCCCTAAATATGTACCAGGCACTGGAAAAATTTGAGTGTTCAGTAGACTCCAAAATAAATATTGAGCACCCAATATGTGCTTCACACAGTGCTAATCACTACATTAAGGATAAAAGAAACATTAGACACCATCTTTGCCTTCAAAGGTCTTACAGACTATCAGAGGAGAAAAGACTAGCACATATAAAACAACATATAAAGACTCGGTGTCACTAGAGTACTGGGATTCAGGATAATCCTGACTGCTAACAGCCTCTCCTAACGTCTCTGTAAACCCTTGAAATGTATCAGAAATGCAAATATTTTATAATCCAAACCATACCACCCAAACCACATATCAACCCTTTCTCCCACATCCAAAGTGGCACAGAACTTTAGTGACACATATATGCTCAAATACATCAATAATCTAATTTTGACTAATTTTGAGATAAATTCACAAATCACTTCCTGGACTGACACAGGTGAACCTTTCATCAGGAAATATAGTTTAGTATGGCTATTTGGCCTGAGTGGGCACCAGGAAATACCAAGCACTTTTTGAAAATGATGTTTTTCTTCTATTTCCACTTGGCATTTTGTGTAATTCACATATGCCAGAGCCTGAAATAACAGAAGGATCATGACACACAAGGCAAGACTAGGTATGGGTGTGCAAACTTTACCATAAATTACACCCTGTAGCTGTCAGGAAATTTTGTCAGAAGAGAACCTAATTACAATGTGGAACTGTCTATAAAACTATACATTTAGAATATTTTCATTTTAAATGTTTTTAAAACTCAAATACATTGATGGTATTTATAACTATTGAACTATTCTATATTTTTAGATTGTATCATCAACTATTTCAGGGGTTAGCAACCTACAGGCACTGCCTGTTTTGTACAAAGCTTCATGGAACACTGTCACACTCATTTCTTTATATATTGTCTATGGCTGTTTTTGTGCTGCATTGGCAGTGTTGAATAGTTGAAACAGACTGAATAGGCCACAAAGCCTAAAATATTCATTATTGAGCCCTTTACAGAAAAAGTTTGCCAACTCCTGGACTATTTCATTGAAAGTGTTAACACCTGGACTATTTCATTGAAAGTGTTATTATAAATCTAATAATAACAGGGGTTCAAGGTAGAAAAAACATTGAAAACTTATCAGGAAATGTATATATATATATATACTGACAGCTCATTTTTTTATTAAAGAAATATATTTGAAGATTAAATTCTAGAATATTGAACTGGGCAAAACTTTCAAAATGTGTCCATAAATATTCAATTTTATCTTTAATATTATCGTACTCTTAGTAGGAAAAAAGTCTCAAGTACTTTTAACACAGTTATTTAAATCAGTCTGAGTTCTCCTCTGATTCTTAGCAGTGTTCACACATACACATTTACAGAATTATTCATGTACATGTGAATTTTATGATCTGCTTTCTTCATTTAACATTATTGCACAAATTCATAGGATGTCAGTGCTTAGAGGTACTTAGAGATTCTCTAGTTCAACACAACCCCACCCCCACTCCAATGTTACAATGGGGACAATGAGGCTCAGAGAGGGGAAGGGACTTGCGCAAGACCTAACAGTAACAGACTGAAGTGAACTACATGTTTCCACTGCTGTTGCCTCAACTCTGTTTTATATACACATTCTTATATACTGACATATCATTTGCATTTAGACGTTAATGGAATTTCTTGCTTAACCATTCTCTTCCTTTTGTAACACACTTGGTTTCCAGATGAGAAACAAAGACACAGAAAGGCAAAGTATCCTGCCTAAGATCTCATGATGAATTAGAGGCAGAGTTGGGACTAATTGCATACTGCTATCGTCTGCAGAGAATGACAAAAGGTGACATTTGGTCCAAGCCTGCTGAGAAGAAGCTAGTGGTACTCTGAGCCCCATCAGGTTCACAAGGGAATATCCACTTTTCACTTGATGTTAAGAAACTATAGATTGTACTATTCGACCTGGCTTCTTGCCTCCTTGTGGGCATAGTAGCCAGGAACAGGTGATTCTCAGGCAGCTTCTCCTGACAGGCTTGAGCAAAACAAGCTAAAGGAAGGCCTGATGAAAATAGGAATTATGAGATGGTACAAGATTACTTCTGCTTCAGGTTTTCCCTAAAGCCAGGGATCCAGACAGTAAGAGAAAAAACTGGGTACTTGCAGAGTCTCTGACATATTGGCTTTGGGACTTCGAGTAGGTCTGACCTTTCACTTTGTGCTCTTTTCAATCTGAATTGCTCAATGTCTCTGTCTCTGTTTCTCTCTCTCTCTCTCTCTCTCTCTCTCTCTCTCTCACACACACACACACACACACACACACACACACACACAATCTGTGCTTTCCAGAAGAGCCTGCTCTTTCCACATCCCCACTTGCCCCATCTCCCCGTGGATAAACTTGACCATTTTTCAATGTCATAAAGTCAGCTTGCATGCTCCTGCTCAAGAAACCTTTCAAGATCCCTGCAGCTGAAAATAAGTCCTACCTCCTGTGAAGCCTCATAGCTCTTTCTTGTATAATTCTTTGTCCTTAGCCCCTGTATTTATTTATTTATTTTGCAGTACATGGGCCTCTCACTGTCATGGCCTCTCCCGTTGCGGAGCGTAGGCTCCGGACGCGCAAGCTCAGCGACCATGGCTCACGGGCCCAGCTTCTCTGTGGCATATGGGATCTTCCCAGACCAGGGCACGAACCCGTGTCCCCTACATCGGCAGGTGGACTCTCAACCACTGCGCCACCAGGGAAGCCCTAGCCCCTGTATTTTTAAGGCAATATCTTGTATAACTAGGTATAAATATTTATTGAAAAAAATTAATGATAGTATTTGATCTTTATAAAAAGTGATGTCATAGGTAGAACAAGGGTCATCACTCCCATCTGATCGATAATAAAGTTGAGTTTTTGAGAGGTGAAAAGCCACATGGTTACTATGGGACAGAAACCAGACACAAACCTAATCTCCTATTTTTCCTTATTGCTCTATCTGGAAGATGAACAGAAATAAGGTTTTTCTCTTCAGCGTAACCTTTGTCAAGATTATCCCATAACCCTGAACACATACTAGATCTTTTAAAATGTTGGAAATATGGATTGGAACCCAAACAGAAAAGCCTGGGTGTGGACTCAGGGATTTTTCAAACCAGGTTGTGTTTTCTCTGGATTATTTTCTACAGCCAGTATCAGGGTTGCATGGCCTGAAAAGACTCTCAAGGTTATCTAGGACACATTTGTAAATAGAAAAACCATAAATTAAGACTGATAAAAATTGAAAGTTGTGAAAGTGCTGGCTAACTCTCCTCCCCTTTCCCTATAAGTGTACGAAAGCCTATATACTATACTTCAAGAGAAAAATACCTTCAAACTTCCACAGGAATCAATTGTGTCTCACCCCAAGACTCTCATGCTGCTGCTTTGTTACCCTAGGAAATAAGCCAAGCAGCACTAGTTTAATTGTCAAGTTTAGAATGAACATTCTCTGATGAAGAACTATCAACCATTGAGAAGCCTTGTGGTCAGGAACTAAAAGCTATGCAATTGGCTTCCCAGTGTCCTGTTTTGCCTGAGGCCTGTTTAGAGTCTGAGCTGCATACTTGACAAAAACTAATTTTTGCAGCTGTCAGAAGCCAGGACAGCTGTGAAAAGAGTGAGTTGGAATGGGTTCTGCCTCCTGTACCACTCCAAAGCTCTGCCAACACCAGTTTCTAGAACCATTCCCACAAATGAAACTGCAAAGTGTAAAGAGTCATGTGTGCTTTTCACAGGCCTTGCAGAGCCTCAAAGCTTGGCACTTAGGTACTTCTCCTTGTTTCAACATGTACCCTGAGTAGATTCAAAATAGGAATGGCTAGAGGTTAAATATGAGGCAATGGGGTAGATTATTTTACAGATCCTCATTTCTGGCCATAACTTCCTTAAATTGTATCTAAATTGAAATTGCCAACACCTGCTCTCCAGGCAGCATGCAATTTGGGAGATATCTGCAGTGTTCTTAGACGTGTCTTTTAAAGTCTCATAATACCAGTTCCTATATTTCCCATGCTAGATGGGCTCAGAACTGGCAGTGTATGTTTTCAGAAACGCAGACATGCAAATGGGTCAGGGAGGATGTGAAGCTGCCAGGACTGGCAGAAGTCCAGTACCATATAAAAGTTTGGGACCCTTTTCTAAAATTATTAAATTTTCATGATGGGGACTACAGATCATTAAGCCAATCCTAGGTGCTTCTAAATATGGGGCTCTTTGTGACTGAACAGGTCGCACACTCATGAAGCCATCCTTGCTCCCTGTTTACACAGAGACCAGAACATGATTCTTGAATTCTTGAATTATACCTATCAGAAAACCTGATAGGTACAATGGTTATTAAACTATCATCCCCTATGTGATGATTACATCGTGGAATGCTGCAGGAAGACAAAATAAAAGTCTCTTAATGATGCTAAAGAACCATTTGAAGACTTTACTAATTGAGATAGTGACTTCCTAGACACAGAGGAATTGATTAAATTACCTTTTATCAATCTTTTAAAATGATACTATTTCTGTAACCCTCATTGACTTTCCCTGACAAAGACCAGAATCTCTTTTGATCATAATTAACAACCCATGTTGGCTTCTTGCCACTTCACATTTATTCACTGGACCAGTGCATGACTGCTCTTCTCATCCCACACAGTTGGGTCAGAGCCTTCACTGGTTAATATTTATAAAAAATACTTTGAAGATGAAATCCTTGGTGAGTAGAGGAAACCCTGGAGTTGGATAGTACAGAGAGTTTTGGGGTCTGGGCCTCCTCTCAGAACTGCCACTACCGCACATTGTGATCTTTGACAGATTTGTTGTAGCTGAGTGGCTGTACTTTCCTTTGGGTGAAATAGCAAAAGCCAAATAAAGAGACCATAACATCTGATGGGGTTTTTCCCAGCTCCAATACTGAATGCCTGAGTTGCTTTAGAAGAGAAGTGTTGGCTGTTTTGTCTCTCTGGCCTTTAGTACCTCCTCCCTCCCTTCCCCACGTACACACCATACTTTGAAGATGGTTCTTAGGGAAGTACTTCATATTATTAAGCGAAGTATGCCCAGCAATACCTTGTCTGTGGGCTGGAATTTAATCTTTGTCTACACACAGAAACTGGTTTGACTGAAACCTGGAAAAAACAGACACAGGTCAAAAATAATAATCACAGTAGTTTTACACATACCTCTGGTTTCTATAGCTAGATGACTGATTTAACTGATTTTGTTAGCATTTTCTATCCTGTTATTCTGGTGCTGTGAAGGCCCTAGCTAGAAGTGGGAGTTGTGGGGAAATAAAGAAGTTGATTCTGAGCTTATTTCCCCCAAAGCTTCTGAGGGGACTTCACCCTCTCCCACGAAAGGAAGGAGAAAGGAGTCTACACTTTTAATTCCATGTAAGGTATAACTGTGGACTACTCAGAATGTCCCTCTTTGTAATAGTACCCTGACAGCAGGGAGCTGAAGCAGTGTAAACCAGATTGGGCTCTGGTTGGTGCTCCAGCCTCAGCCCAAGCCTTGGACTGGAAATATCTCCACTCAACCCTATGGCTTGTCTCACCTCCCTGACCTGCCTCCTGGGTGAACTGTAGGCCAGGTTAAACCAGACCACCTCAATACTTGTGTCATGGGGCAAAGGTGAGGAAGCTTTGCTTCTTCAGCTCCTGGCTTTTTAGCTATGTCTTGCTACCTACATACTGTTGAAAATCAGCTGCTAGACTTATCTTAACCAAAACCAGTTGATGCTCTTAAAATAATCTGATTTCAGAAGCTCCTCGGGCATGGCTTAATGTCCTGTATTGCCTTTGGCCCTTGGCTCTGGGGCACTGGAAAGCTGAATTGATTTCAAAGTCATGGGAACCTAGATAGGCTACTAAAGGCTTCTAACTGGCTAACTCTCAGTCCAGTTCAACATGTACTTATGGAACCAATAGCTCTGTGCCAGGCCAGTACCAAGAACTAAGAGTACAAAGTGGACTGAGGCCTAGTCCTTGCCCTTCAGGAGTTCATAGCCTGTTTACAAAGCCAGAGGAGTAAACAGATGATTTCAATACAATGTGATTAATGACAGGCAAGAGATGAGAACTTGATGTCTTGAAGGCATTGAGGGGAAGCACCCAACCCAGGTTAGAGGCAGCAGGGAAGACTTCTTTCTGTAGGAGAGTTCAATAGGTATGGTTCAAAGGAGTTAGTGACAAAAAAGTGAGAAATAAACATCAAAAAATGAACAACAATAGCAATGGCAAAGGAGTGTCTAACAGCACTCTATGCTCAGGAAACTATGAAAAGTCAAGAAAATTAAAAATTGAAGTTCAAGGTTTGGAGTGGTAAGAAACGAGAATAGAGAGGGAGATGGATGGGGAAGTAGTCATGGGAGTCTTGGATATCACTTTAAGGAGCTTAGCTTATCTAAAGGCAATGGGGAGTCAGTAAGCAGTTTTAAGCAGGGAAGATCTGTCAATTAAAATATCACTTGGAGTGCAGTGAATGTATGAATGAATAAACATGTCTATGTCACAACTTTACCTGAAAATGTGCAATGTTTTCCAAGGATCCTACAGAATAAAGCCAGAATTCATTTGCTTGGTTTTCCTCAGGCTTCTCTAACCTAAATTTTTATTCTCAACTCACTCTTTTCCAGCCACATAAAATTTACTCTTCTTACTCATTTAAAGCTCATGCTATTCCTTATTGCTAATTTGTCCCTTTATGCTTCCCTTCTCTGGTGAATTAATAATAATTCTTTGAAAATAAGGGCAATCATCATTTTCTCTGAGAAGTCTTCCCTGACCTCTGTTTACTCTATTCCTCCTCTGTCTTCCCATAAGACCCTGCTCATGCTTTATAGCTTTTATCACAAAGTGTTGTAACATCTGTTTCCCTGAGTATTCCCCACTTGGCATGAGCTGCTTGAAAACAAAGAAGATGCCTTATTTATTTCTACTTTCTCAGCACTTTACATAGTCAGCACTCAATAAATGTTGGTTGAAAGAATCGAAAGATCAACAGGTTAAAACAGAAGGTCAGAAACAGACCATTCTAATAATTCTGGCACTGTAGGAGGTTAATTGTGGAGTGTAGCAGAAAAAGATCACCAAGAAGAAAAGATCACCAAGGTGTAGGGTGTGAGACAGGACTTGAGATTTCATTCCATGTCCTGATGTTGACTTACTGTAGTCATCTTTTCCTATCTCTGTACTGCAGTAGTCCCAAGCTATGTATTAGTCCAACTGGTCTCCTAAAAGGTTACCAATCTCTCTCCCAATACAGATCTAATTGTCTAGGATAATATTATTCATATTATCCACATTCCTATATCCTAGAGGCCTGCAGAGGCTATGGCAATGGGGTATATAAAGCACTTGGGTTGAGAAGAAAAAAAAAGTTAAGTCCTCTGATAGAGGAATACTGGGAAAGGTATCTAAGAGATACTTTAGAACATCTCATAATGGAAACAGCTTTCTCTCCCTTCCTTTCTCTCATATCTAAAGAATGGGGCACGGTGGCATTTAGAGTTGTGTTGAGTTGACTTTGCCTAGTTGCAGTAGCCCATGAAAGCCCATACAAATGATTCCACAAAGTAAGCCTTGTAAGTTAAATTCCATAGGGTACATACTCATTCATTTGCAACTTTTTTACATCAAGATATCTGCTGTCTGATATTCTCCAATCTAAAAATGATAGTGTTTTACTGGATTTGGTTGTGAAACCAAAGCCACAGTAGCACAAACCAGGTAAGGAGAAATAAAAGGAATTAAACATATTAACAGGGCCTTTCCTAGCTGCCTGGCAGTAAAGGGGAAAAGCTTAACAACATCTACAAAATGATGGCTAATAGGATGTGTCAGTATTTAATTTGCATATTTTTCATTTAATGTGAAAACAGAGCCCAGGTGCTTTTCTGACTCCTTTATCACTACTTCCAAACTTCTATAACCTTGGCCCATTTGTCCTCCCAACATTGAACATTGTTGGTTTGGCGGGGCCCAGAGAAGTAAGTGTCAGGGTTCCAGAACACAGTGTGAAGATAAATAATAATGACAATTTAAAATGATAACATTTGCATAGTGCTTTACTGTTATAATCCTTTTCTGCATAAATCATCTTGATTCTTATAATAACTATGCCCTATTGAGCCTCAGGGCTTTTGCACATGCGCTTCTCTTTGGACAGTTCTTCCCACCTATCTTTGCCTAGTTCTACGAATGCTTCAGGTCTCAACTCAGTGATTACTTTATCAAGGTAACCTTCCTTGACTTCATTGTCTATGTCAAGTCTTTCTGTTACACATTCATGGCACTGGTACCTTTCTTTGTTTGTCTTATCATAATTGCAATTTTACATGAGTGGGCATGAACATTTAATTATGACAGCTCTATAATATAAAGTTGTTGTTGAGAAGTGGCTGCCTAGCTAGAGACTATATTTATCAGCCCTCCTAACATCTTGGGGAAGGAAAAGGTGCGTACAACCAGTTCTTACTAATGCAATACAAACAGAAGTATGTCATTTCTGGGCCACAGTATTTAAAAAGCAGGTGTGCCTTCTTTATCTTTTCTTTGTACTTCTCCTGCCTAGATACAGGGTCTTCTGAGGCCCTAGAGCAGTGGTTTTCAAACTTGACTGCGATGTTAGAATCACCCAGAAACTTAAAAAATTTCTGATACCTCTACTGCATGTCAAGCCAATTAAAGCTCTGTATGTGGACACCCAGGCATTAGTAACTTTAAGCTCCCTAGGATATTCTAATGGGTAGTCAAAGTTGAGAAAAACTGCCTAGGCATGGCTTCTGGATCCCTAAAACACTATGTGGAGAAATGTTGTCTGTTGAGCAGGAATATCTGTATTGGGCTGTCATGTGAGCAAGAAATAAGCTTATGTTAAGCCACAGAAATTTGGGGGGTTGGTTTATCATATCAGCTACTTTACCATAACTAACATACTCCCCATTGTATCTCTAGTGCCTAGAACAGAGCCAGGTACATATTAGGTGCATAGTTACTATTTACTGAAGAATGGTATTATCTTTCTCACCTTTACAAATGAAGCTCAAAGTGGTTAAATAACTTACCCAAGTTTGTATGGCTAGAAAGCAGAAGTTTGAATTTTAGCCCAGGTCTTCTTGATTACAAAATAGGTATTCTTCCCACTATATTATAATCTTCCATTTTGCAGATGAGGAAACAATAGGTTTTCAGAAACACAGGCACTAACTTTAATATCCCTTATAGGTGACAATTAGTGGGGTGTGATGGCCTCAGGATTCTGGCAGCTAATGGTGGGGCTATTAGCACCTAATTAGGGGTAAATAAAGGAACAGAAAGACACTGATGGGAGTTGGTAGAAATTGGTAGGTGTTAACACCGTTATCTGGATCTTAGGTTGCCTGTTTCAAGATCAAGCCTGAAACCTCAAACTTTTGACAGATAAGACCCTTTTTCATGAGACCAAAAAAACAATGATTAGAATATAGTATTTTGTGGTAGAAAAACAAAGACCTTGGCCCTGGACCAAATTAAGATCCGATTAAATGATCTCATTGACTCCATTTTTCCTGTATCTTCCAACTTTGCCTACCATATCTTTCTAAAGACAACCTGCATCATATCACCCCACAGCTCAAAAATATGTAATGGCCTCCTGTCCTTTCCCATATCAATTCCACATCATTCTGCCCAAATCACTAAAGACCCAAGACCCTCCATAAACTTCCCCTGTCATAACCAACCAACTTTTTCTCTCAGCCCTCCTCTACACCTCTTTTTCTTTAGCCAGAGTGCCCTCTTCACACTTGATAACACATCCATACCAACTTCAGCATTCCTTCAAACCTTTCTTTATGTTGAAGCCTGCTCTCCACCACACTCTGCTCATGTCCCACAACTCCATGAAGTCATTTTATACTACTCTGAACCATCTAGTATTTACCTAGTTGCTATATTTTGTGTATTGGTTTCATCTCCCTGGAGTTTGTCAACAACTTGGTTTGCAGGACCCCATACCAAGCCTTCTTCATTTATGTAATTGTGATCACTGATTATTTTCTTTACAAAGGTAGTTGGCAAGGCACTCTTGAATACACAATCCCATTTGACAGTCACACTCATCCTGTGAAATACATATTGATTCCTATTTAAAAAAAATATTTATTGAGAATCTGCTATCTGCCAGGCACTGTGAAGGGAAGTTATTTCTAGCCTCTTTTTATAGATGCGGAAACTGAAAATTTTGGTAAAGAGACTTAGATAAATTCACACAGCTGAAAAATGACAGATCTAGAGCTCAACTCATGTTTATATTCTACATCCAAGGTTTTCTCTATTACATGTTAGACCTCCCTTAGAGTAAGCATTCAATATATCTTAACTGAAATAAAGTAAATTTTATTTTTATACATTTGGGAGAATTCATTGTATATTATTGTTAGCATTAGTAATTTGATCAAGAAATATTTATTGGGCACCAATTGTTTGCTGGGTAGGAAGGATGTATACATAAAGATTAATAACATTGGTTATGCTCTGTTAAGTTCCAACTAAATGGCAGAAGTTTCCCAGGCCTTATGAAAAGGACAAGAGCACTGTGAGTTAGTGTACCTGGAAGGCTTCAAAGGGAATGTGAGCTTTGAGCTGAGCCTTGAAAGATAAGTAAGACTTTGACAGAGAAAGTTGAGAGTATGAGGGAATTTCAAGGAGAGGAAATAATTTGAGCAAAAGCTTCCCAAGGTGTTAAAAAACCAGGTCGGGCATTGCTGGTTTGTACCAACAGTAAGAAACAAACTATGAGCAATATGTGATAAGTGACAACCTAGCTGGTTTCAAGGATTGAAAGAAGGTGATAAAGAAGTATTAGAGTGGGAGGCCAAAGTCGTGAAATGAGTTACTGAAAGTGACAGAACTTTGCAAACTAAATTACAATGCACATGGAAATGATTTAAAGTATTATTGTTGTTTTTGTTATTGCTATTCAACTGACCGCACAGTAAGTGGTTTGATTTAATCATCACTGACTTTCATCATTGAGTTGTGGCCATTTCTACAAAGCAATAAAAGGCATAGCCCTTTCCAGGAAAGGCAAGTAAAGAAAATATACAAATTGGAAACTTTCTTTCTTCTCACATTGTTTTGAACTTATTAAAAGTTCAGGAGGACCTGAATAAGCAGGTGGGTGACTTCAGACACTGTTAGTACTTCACACTTAAAGTGAACTTCTTGGAGGAAGTGAGTTATGGGGAAAGTGAATTTTTTTAAAGATCTTTATTGGAGTATAATTGCTTCACAATACTGTGTTAGTTTCTATTGTACACCAAAGTGCATCAGCCATATGCATACATATATCCCCATATACCCTCCCTCTTGAGCCTCCCTCCCATCTTCCCTATCCCACCCCTCTAGGTCATCACAAAGCACCAACCTGATCTCCCTGTGCTATGCTGCTGCTTCCCACTAGCTAACTGTTTTACATTCAGTAGCGTATATATGTCAATGCTACTCCCACTTAGCCCCAGCTTCCCCCTCCAACCCCATGTCCTCAAGTCCTTTCTCTATGTCTACTTCTTTATTCCTGCCCTGCAACTAGGTTCATCATTACCATTTTTTTTAGATTTCATATGTATGCGTTAGCATACAGTATTTGTTTTTCTCTTTCTGACTTATTTCACTCTGTATCACAGACTCTAGGTCCATCCACCTCACTACAAATAACTCAATTTCATTTCTTTTTATGGCTGAGTAATATTCCATTGTATATATTCCCACATCTTCTTTATCCATTCATCTGTCAATGGACATGTAGGTTGGTTTCATGTCCTGGCTATTGTAAATAGTGCTGTAATGAACATTGTGGTACATGTCTCTTTACTGAGGAAAAATAAAGTTTAGAAAAATGAGCCAGCAACACTAATTAGCATCTTTCACTTTGCCTAGCACTTTGGTCTTTTCATCGATTTCTGTGGACTCATTTTCATCTCACTCTGACTCTGAGAGATGATGAGAACTAATATCACAGCTCTATAGAGGCAGTCTTGAAGGCCGTGGACCTAAGACTTGTAGGTTTAAATCATGGCTCTGTCACTTCCTAACCATGAGAACTTATACCTCTCTGAGGCTCAGAGAGAAAGAATAATCCCTACTTTGCAGAATTCTCATGAGGATTAAATAAAATATGTAACTATAAAGTCTGGAATGATCCTCAAATATCAATTCTTCTTTTTTTCTCTGGCATTATACAGCATACTTTTGAGAGTCAGAGAAGATATAGACCCAAGTGAAGGGAAATTCATTCAACATATCGCAATTGAGTTCCTCTTAAGTGTCAGGCTCAGTGTGAGGGGCTGGAGAAAGAACAGTGAACAAAGCAAACAAGACCTTTAGAGTGTACAGGCCAAGCCTTTTTGACATATAGTAGCTGTGTACCTGTAATATTTAATTCCACTAGCCTCAGTTTGCTCAAAGGAATGATAGTCATTTCCCAACATACTTTATTAGGAAGTTGTGAGAATCAGATTATATAATGCATATGGAAACATTCTTGTGAACTATAAATTATTGTACTAATGAAATTATTAGTAGTTGTGTTCCTATTTGATAGCAAGAGGGGCTAAAAATATAGTTGGCAGCTGTAAGTATCATAGAACACATTATCACAGAATCCTGACCAGAAGTCTGGCCAGAATAGCATGAGTTGCTACTTATGAGTACCATAGCACATATTATCATAGAATCCTGATCAAGAGTTTGACCAGATTGAGTGAATATGAGAATGTCCTCAATATTAAGGGCCAGCTGCTGGAGGTACCCAGGCAATTTGCACAGCCAGGGAGGTCTGGCTGTCTATAATAGTGAAGGAGAAAGCCTTTGTCTTGGGCCTCTAGCTATTCTTCTTATGCTCAAATTCCTACCTTCCCTGTCAGGAAGTCCATATTCCCATTGGCTTCCCAAATTTTCCCCTTCTCCCTCCTGTAAGTGAATATGCTCTAGGGAAATGATCTAGTGAATGCATTCATATCAATATGTCCGTGACTGAAAAGACCTCATGGATGACCACTCCCAAGGAAAGGGACATTGAATTGGGGGCTAAGCCTTAAGATAAAGAAATAGAACACTAATTGGTAGAATTTTGGGGAGTATCAATAAAGCTCAGGTTCCTCTGAAACCAGGTGGAGAGGAGAGTTAACAATAATGGAACCAGAAAATGTAAGCACTAAAAGATTTCTCAAAGTATGTTCACTGGAACACTAGTCATTCATCTATTCTTCTAGAAAGAAGAGAATGGAGAATTGATGGCCAATAGTCCTGGAAATCCTCAAAGCATAGATCTTTTGGGAACCATTGTTAGGATTGAGGGAGATCTGTTGGACATGCAGAGAAACCCATCTCTAAATCTCACTAGTAAGGTACTCAGACTGCATTAGTTGGCAAAAATATATATTCTTTGCTTCTGTAGAAAAATCTACTCATTTGATTGTCTTCCCAGAAAACCCCTTTGAAGGAAAGTGTCACTTTTTCCAGAAGGAATACCCCCATTCACATGTTACTGAGAGCTACTATGCTCTTACACTGTGATCCCTCTCCCTGATAACAGTTAACTGGCCAAAGGATGGGCATGTAACCCAAGTTTTGACAATCAGTCTTTATCTTGGTTTTTGGACCTGGATATTCAGGGCCAGTTTGGTTCCTAACTTTAATTGTACAGATGTTATCAGTAGCCATTTTCACCACTGTGGACTTGGAATGGAGAAAGGGGGTCTGTAGAGAGAGGAGGAGACATGCCAAAAGAAACAGAGACAATAAGAGGGAAAGAGACCTGACAGCACTGAGTCCCTTGTTCTAATTTTTTTCTGAGGCCCAGCAGAATTCTGACATCCCTACAGGCTTAATTACAAACAGTTCTTTATGCTAAGTTATTCAAGTTCTCTCTTTCCTTAGTGAGCTTAACTGGGTTTCTATTACTTACAAACATACATCTAAACTAGTAAAGCCTCCTACTTAACAAAAGCAAAAGCTAGTCATTGGTGAGCTTTTATATTCATACAATCCTACCACTGTACAAGTATTTTTTTGTTTATATTATGACTTAATCACATATGATTTTTTATGGTTTTTATTCATCAGTTTGTTAATGTGGTGTATCACATTGATTGATTTGCAGATATTGAAAAATCCTTGCATCCCTGGGATAAATCCCACTTGATCCCATGATCCTTTTAATGTATTGTTGGATTCAGAATACTAGTATTTTGTTGAGGATTTTGCGTCTATGTTCATCAATAATATTGGCCTGTAATTTTCTTTTTTTGTGGTGTCTTTGTCTGGTTTTGACATCAGTGTGATGGTGGCCTCATAAAATGAGTTTGGGAATTTTCCTTCCTCTGCAACTTTTTGGAAAATTTTTAGAAGAACAGGTGTTAGCCCTTCTCTAAATGTTTGATAGAATTCGCCTGTGGATTTTGGTTCAAGAGGGTAGAGTAGCCCTCTTTGCCCTCTTGCAAAGGCACCTGAATCACAAATAACTGCTGAACAATCATCAACAGGAAGACACTGAAACTCACCAAAAAAGATACCCCACATCCAAAGGCAAAGGAGAAGCCACAATGAGATGGTAGGAGGGGCACAATCACAAAAATGTCAAATCCAATAACAGCTGGGTAGGTGACTCACAAACTGGAGAACAATTATACCACAGAAATCCACTCACTGAAGTGAAGGTTCTGAGCCCCACATCAGGCTTCCCAACCTGGGGGTCTGGCAACAGGAGGAGGAATTCCCAGAGAATCATACTTTGAAGGCTAGTGGGATTTGATTACAGGGTTTTGACAGGACTAGGGGAAACAGAGACTCCACTCTTTGAGGACACACACAAAGTAGTGTGCACATCAGGATCCAGGGGGAAGGAGCAGTGACCCCATAGGAGACTGAATCAGACCTACCTGCTAGTGTTGGAGGGTCTCCTGAAGAGTTGTGGGGGGGCAGCTGTGGCTCACCAAGGGGACAAGAACACTGGCAGCAGAAGTTCTGGAAAATATTCCTTAACATGAGCCTGCCTGGGGTCCACCATTAGTCCCACCAAAGAGCCTGTAGGTGACTGTGCTGGGTCGCCTCAGGCCAAACAACAAGCAGGGAGGGAACTCAGCCCCACACATCAGCAGATAATTGGATTACAGTTATACCAAGCTCTACCCACCAGAGAAACACCCAGTTCTACCCACCACCAGTCCCTCCCATCACGAAGCTTGCACAAGCCCCTTAGATAACCTCATGCACCAGAGGGCAGACAGCAGCAGCAAGAAGAACTACAATCCTGCAGCCTGTGGAGTGAAAACCACATTCACAGAAAGACAGACAAAATGAAAGGGTAGAGGACTATATACCAGATGAAGGAACAAGATAAAACCGAAGAAAAACAACTAAATGAAGTGGAGAATGGCAACCTCCCAGAAAAAGAATTCAGAAAAATGATAGTGAAGATGTTCCTGGACCTCAGAAAAAGAATGGAGACGAAGATTGAGAAGATGCAAGAAATGTTTAACAAAGACCTAGAAGAACTAAAGAACAAACACCTAGAAGAATTACAGAACAAACAAACAGATTAAAAATACAATTACTGAAATGAAAAATACACTAGAAGGAATCAATAGCAGAATGACAGAGGCAGAAAACTGATAAGTGACCTGGAAGACAGAAGGGTGGAATTCACTGCCTTAGAACAGAATAAGAAAATAAATGAAAAGGAATGAAGATAACCTAAGAGACCTCTGGGACAACATTAAATACACCAACATTCACATTATAGGGGTCCCAGAAGGAGAAGAGAGAGAAAAAGGACTCAAGAAGATATTTGAAGAGATTATAGTCAAAAACTTCCCTAAGATGGGAAAGGAAATAGCCACCCAAGTCCAGGAAGCACAGAGCATCCCAGGCAGGAAACCAAAGGAGAAACACACCAAGACACATAGTAATAAAACTGACAAAAATTAAAGAAAAATAAAAATTATTAAAAGCAACAAGGGACAAATGACAAATAACATACAAGGGAACTCTCATAAGATTAATAGCTGATTTCTCAGAAGAAAATCTACAAGCCAGAAGATGGTGGCACAATATATTTAAAGTAATGAAAGGGAAGAACCTACATCCAAGATTACTCTCCCTGGCAAGGATCTCATTCAGATTCGACAGAGAAATCAAAAGCTTTACAGACAATCAAAAGCTAAAAGAATTCAGCACCAAAAAACCAGCTCTACAACAAATACTCAAGGAACTTCTCTAAGTGGGAAACACAAGAGAAGAAAAGGACCTACAAAAACAAACCCAAAACAATTAAGAAAATGGTAATAGGAACATACATATCGATAACTACCTTAAATGTGAATGGATTTAATATTCCAACCAAAAGTCACAGGCTCACTGAATGGATACCAAAACAAGACCCATATATATGCTGTATACAAGAGACCAACTTAAGACCTAGGGACACATACAGACTGGAAGTGAGGGGATGGAAAAAGATATTCCATGCAAATGGAAATCAACAGAAACCTGGAGTAACTATATTCATATCAATTAAAATAGGCTTTAAAATAAAGAATGTTAGACAAGGAAGGACACTACATAATGATCAAGGGATTGATCCAAGAAGAGGATATAACAAGAGTAAATATTTATGCACCCAACATAGGAGTGCCTCAATACATAAGGCAAATGCTAACAGCCATTAAAGGGGAAATTGACAGTAACACAATCATAGTAGGGGATTTTAACACCCCACTTACACCAATGGACAGATCATCCAGACCGAAAATTAATAAGGAAACACAAGCTTTAAATGACACAATAGATCACATAGACTTAGTTGATATTTATAGGACATTCCATCCAAAAAGAGCAGAATACACTTCCTTCGCAAATGCACACAGAACATTCTCCAGGATAGATCACATCTGGGGTCACAAATCAAGCCTCAGTAAATTGAAGAAAACTGGAATCATATCAAGCACCTTTTCTGACCACAATGCTATGAGATTAGAAATAAATTAGAGGGAAAAAAATAAAAAACACAAACTCATGGAGGCTAAACAATATGTTACTAAATTAAAAATATATCACTGATGAAATCAAAGTGGAAATCAAAAAATACCTAGAGACAAATGACAATGGCTATATGATGATCCAAAATCTATGGCATGCAGCAAAAGCAGTTTTAAGATGGAAGTTTATAGCAATACAATTCTACCTCAAGAAACAAGAAAAATCTCAAATAAACAATCTAACCTTACACCTAAAGGAATTAGAGAAAGAAGAACAAACAAAACCCAAAGTTTTGTAGAAGGAAAGAAACCATAAAAATCAGAGCAGAAATAAATGAAATAGAAACAAAACAATAGGAAAGATCAATAAAACTAAAAGCTGGTTCTTTGAGAAGATAAACAAAATTGATAAACCTTTATCCAGACTCATCAAGAAAAAGAGGCAGAGGACTCAATTCAATAAAATTATAAATGAAAAAGGAGAAGCTACAACAGACACCGAAGAAATACAAAGCATCATTAGAGACTACTACAAGCAACTCTATGCCAATAAAATGGACAAACTGGATGAAATGGAAAAATTTTGAAAAAGGTATAACGTTCCAAGGCTGAACCAGGAAGAAATAGAAAATATGAACAGATCAATCACAAGTAATGAAATTGAAACTGTGGTTAAAAATCTCCAACAAACAAAAGTCTAGGACCAGATGGCTTCACAGGTGAATTCTACCAAACATTTAGAGAAGAGCTAACACCCATCCTTCTCAAACTCTTCCAAAAAATTGCAGAGTAAGGAATACTCACAAACTCATTCTATGAGGCCACTGTCACCTGGATACCAAAATCAGAAAAAAGATACTACAAAAAAAGAAAATTACAGACCAATATCACTGATGAATATAGATGCAAAAATCCGTAATAAAATACTAGCAAACAGAATCCAACAACACATTAAAAGGATCATGCACCATGATCAAGTGGGATTGATCCCAGAGCTTCAAGGTTTCTTCAATATCTGCAAATCAATCAGTGTAATACACCATATTAAGAATTGAAGAATAAAAACCATACAATCATCTCAATAGATGCAGAAAAAGTTTTGACAAAATTCAATACCTACTTATGGTAAAAACCCTCCAGAAAGTGGGCATAGAGGGAACCTGACTCAACATAATAAAGGCCATATACAACAACCACAGAGCAAACATTATTCTCAGTGGTGAAAAACTGAAAGCATTTCCTCTACGATTGGGAACAAGACAAGGATGTCCACTCTCACCACTATTATTCAACATAGTTTTGGAAGTCCTTGCCATGGCAATCAGAGAAGAAAAAGAAATAAAATGAATACAAATTGAAAAAGAAGAAGCAAAACTGTCACTGCTTGCAGATGACATGATAGTATACATACAGAATCCTAAAGATGGCACCAGAAAACTACTAGAACTAATAAATGAATTTGGTAAAGATGCAGGATACAAAATTAATGCACAGAAATCTTGTGCATTCCTGTACACTAACAATGAAAGATCAGAAAGAAAAATTAAGGAAACAATCACATTCACCATTGCAACAAAAAGAATAAAATACCTAGGAATAATCCTACCTAAGGAGGTAAAAGACCTGTACTCAGAAAACCATAAGACACTGATGAAAGAAATAAAAGATGATAACAAAAAGAGATGGAGAGATATGCCATGTTCCTGGATTGGAAGAATCAATATTGTGAAAATGACTATACTACCCAAACCAATCCACAGATTCAATGCAATCCCTATCAAACTACCACCAGCATTTTTTACAGAACTAGACAAAAAAATCTTAAAATTTGTATGGAGACAAAAAAGGTCCCTAATAGCTAAAGCAATCTTGAGGGGAAAAAATGGAGCTGGAGGAATCAGGCTCTCTGACTGCAGATTATGCTACAAAGCTACAGTAATTAAGACAATATGGTACTGTCACAAAAGCAGAAATATAGATCAATGCAAGAGGATAGGAAGCCCAGAAATAAGCTCATGCACCTATCTATGGTCAACTACTCTATGACAAAGGAGGCAAGGATATACAATAGAGAAAAGACAGTCTCTTCAGTAAGTGGTGCTGGGAAAACTGGACAGCTCCATGGAGAAGAATGAAAGTAGACCACTTTCTAACACCATACAGAAAAATAAACTCAAAATGGATTAAAGTCCTACATGTAAGACTGAACACTATAAAACTCTTAGAGGAAATCATAGGAAGAACACTCTTTGACATAAATCACAACAAGATCCTTTTTGACCAAACTCCTAGAGTAATGAAATAAAACCAAAAATAAACAAATGGGACCTAATGAAACATAAAAGCTTTTGCACAGCAAAGGAAACCATAAATAAGATGGAAGACAACCCTCAGAATGGCAGAAAATATTTGCAAATGAGTCAACGGACAAAGGATTGATCTCCAAAATACATAAACAGCTCATGCAGCTCAAGAGTAAAAAACCAAACAACCCAATTAAAAGATGGGCAGAAGACCTAAGTAGACATTTCTCCAAAGAAGACCTACAGTTGGCCAAGAAGTACATGAAAAGCTACTCAACATCACTAATTACTAGAGAAATGCAAATCAAAACTACAATGAGGTATCACCTCACACCAGTTAGAATGGGCGTCATCAGAAAAATCTACAAACAACAAATGCTGCAGAGGGTGTGGAGAACAGGGTACCCTCTTGTACTGTTGGTGGGAATGTAAATTGATACAGCCCCTATGGAGAACAATATGGAGGTTCCATAAAAAATTTTAAAAAGAATTCCCGTATGACCCAGCAATCCCACTACTACACATATACCCAGAGGAAACCATAATTCAAAAAGACACATGCCCCCCAATTTTCATTGCAGCACTATTTACAATAGCCATGTCATGGAAACAGCCTAAATGCCCATGAACAGATGAATGGATATACAAGATGGGGTACATATATACAGTGGAATATTATTCAGCCATAAAAAGGAACAAATTTATGTCATTTGTAGAGACGTGGATGGAACTAGAGACTGTCATGCAGAGTGAAGTAATTCAGAAAGAGAAAAACAAATATCGTATATTAAAGTATATATGTGAGGGGGGAGCGAGAAGATGGCAGAAGAGTAAGATGCGGGGATCACCTTCCTCCTCACAGATACATCAGAAATACATCTACACGTGGAACTTCTCCTATAGAACACCCACTGAACGCTGGCAGAAGACCTCAGACCTCCCAAAAGGCAAGAAACTCCCCACGTACCTGGGTAGGGCAAAAGAAAAAAGAATAAACAGAGACAAAAGAATAGGGACGGGACCTGCACCAGTGGGAGGGAGACGTAAAGGAGGAAAGGTTCCCACACACTAGAAACCCCTTCGTGGGCGGAGACTGCTGGTGGCGGAGGGGGAAGCTTCGGAGCCGTGGAGGAGAGCGCAGCAACAGGGTGCGGAGGGCAAAGCGGAGAGATTCTGCAGAGGATCAGTGCCGATCAGCACTCACCAGCCCGAGAGGCTTGTCTGCTCACCCGCCCGGGCGGGCAGGGCTGGGAACTGAGCCTCGGGCGGATCCCAGGGAAAGGTCTGGAGTTGGCAGAGTGAAAACAGCCTGAAGGGGTTAGTGCACCACGGCTGGCCGGGAGGGAGTTCGGGAGAAGTCTGGAGCTGCCGAAGAGGCAAGAGACCTTTTCTTCCCTCTTTACCTCCTGCTGCGCGAGGAGAGGGGTTTAAGCGCGCCACTTAAAGGAGCTCCAGAAACGGGCACGAGCTGCCAAAGAGACAAGAGACTTTTTCTTGCCTCTTCACTTCCTGGGGCGCGAGGAAAGGGAATTAAGGGCACCACATAAAGGAGCTCCAGAAACGGGCGCGAGCTGCGGCTGTCGGCAGGGACAATAGAGACCGGTGTGGGACGCTAGGTTTGCTACTGCTGCCACCAAGAGGCCTGTGTGTGAGCACAGGTCACTCTCCACACCGTCCCTCCCGGGAGCCTGTGCAGCCCGCCACCGCCAGGGTCCCGGGATCCTGGGACTGCTTCCCCGGGAAAACGCGTGGTGCGCCTCGGGCCGGTGCAGCGTCACGCCGGCCTTTGCCGCCGCGGATTCGCCCCACATCCGTGCCCCCCCGTCCCCCCCCCCCGCACCTGAGTGAGCCAGAGACCACAAATCAGCTGCTCTGTTAATGCTGCTCCTTTGACCCCGCCCTGTCTGAGCAAAGGGCAGACGCCCTCAGACTACCTGCGCGCAGAGGTGGGGCCAGGTCCAGGGCTGAGCCCCAGGAGCTGTGAGAACAAAGAGAGCGGGAAGTCCCTCCCAGCAGCCTCAGAAACAGCGGGTTAAAGCTCCACAGTCAGCTTGAAGTGCCCTGCATCTGTGGAAAACCTGAATAGACAGAGAAATATCCCAGGTTGAGGAAGTGGACTTTGGAGCAAGATATACTATTATTTTCCCCTTTTCGCTTTTTGTGAGTGTGTATGTGGGTGCTGCTGTGTGAAATTTTGTCTGTGTAGCTTTGTTTTCACCATTTGTCCTGGGGTTAGACTGACCATTTTTTTTTTTGGTTTTTTTTTTCTTTAATAGAAATTTTTCTTCTCAATAATTATTTTGTTATTTTAATAACTGTATTTTACCCTACTTTATTTTGTCTTCTCCCCTTTCTTTCTTCCTTTCTTCCCTCCTTTCTTTCTTATTTCCCACCTTCCTTCACTCCTCCCTTCCTTCCTTTATACCCTCCTTCCTTCGTCCCTTCCTTTCTTCCTCCCTCCCTTCCTTTCTTTATTCCCTCCTTCCTTCCTCCCTTCCTTTCTTCCCCCCTCCCTTCCTTTCTTTATTCCCTCCTTCCTTCCTCCCTTCCTTTCTTCCTCCCTCCCTTCCTTTCTTTATTCCCTCCTTCCTTCCTCCCTTCCTTTCTTCCTCCCTCCCTTCCTTTCTTTATTCCCTCCTTCCTTCCTCCCTCCCTTCCTTTCTTTATTCCCTCCTTCCTTCCTCCCTTCCTCCCTCCCTTCCTTTCTTTATTCCCTCCTTCCTTCCTCCATTCCTTTCTTCCTCCCTCCCTTCCTTCCTTTATTCCCTCCTTCCTTCCTTTCTTCCTCCCTCCCTTCCTTTCTTCCTTCCTTCCCTCCCTTCCTCCTTTCTTCCTTCCTTTCTTGACTTTCTAATTTTTTCTCCCTTTTGTTTTGAGCCCTGTGGATTAAAGGCTCTTGGCACTCCAGCCAGGTGTCAAAGCTGTGTCTCTGAGGTGGGAGAACTAACCTCAGGACACTGGTCCACAAGAGACCTCTCAGCTCCACATAAAATCAAACGGCTTAAATCTCCCAGAGATCTCCATCTCAACACCAAGACCCAGCTTCACTCAAGGACCAGCAACGAACAGTGCTGGACACCCTATACCCAACAAAGAGCGAGACAGGTCTACAGCCCCATCCATTAGCAGAGAGGTGGCCTAGAATCACAGTAAGGCTACCGACATCCCCATACACTACACCAGACGTGGACCTGCCCACCAGGGAGATGGGATCCAGCCTCATCCACCAGAACAGGGGCACTGGTCCCCCCAACCAGGAAACCTGCTCAACCCACTGAACCAACCTCAGCCACTGGGGACAGCCACCAAAAATAGATAGAACTACGAACCTGCAGCCTGCAAAAGGGAGACCCCAAACACAGTAAGATAAGCAAAATGAGAAGACAGAAAAACACACAGCAGATGAAGGAACAAGATAAAAACACACCAGACCTAACAAATGAAGAGGTACTAGCCAGTGTACCTGAAAGAGAATTCAGAATAATGATGGTGAAGATGATGCAAAATCTTGTAAATAGAATAGACAAATTTCAAGAAACAGTTAACAAGGACCTAGAAGAAATAAAGAGGAAGCAAGTAACAATGAGCAACACAATAAATGAAATGAAAAATATTCTAGACGGGATCAGTAGCAGAATAACTGAGGCAGAAGGACGGATAAGTGACCTGGAAGATAAAATAGTGGAAATAACTACTGCAGAGCAGAATAAAGAAAAAAGAATGAAAAGAACTGAGGACAATCTCAGAGATCTCTGGGACAACATTAAACACACCAACATTCGAATCATAGGGGTCCCAGACGAAGAAGAGAAAAAGAAAGGGACTGAGAAAATATTTGAAGAGATTATAGTTGAAAACTTCCCTAATATAGGAAAGGAAATAGTCAGCCAAGTAGAGGAAGCACAGTGAGTCCCATACAGGATAAACCCAAGGATAAACACGCTGAGACACATAATAATCAAACTGTCAAAAATTAAATACAAAGAAAACATATTAAAAGCAGCAAGGGAAAAACAACAAATAACACACAAGGGAATCACCATAAGGCTAACATCTGATCTTTCAGCAGAAACTCTACAAGCCAGAAGGGAGTGGCAGGACATGTTTAAAGTGATGAAGGAAAAAAACCTACAACCAAGATTACTCTACCCAGCAAGTATCTCATACAGATTTGATGGAGAAATTAAAACCTTTACAGACAAGCAAAAGCTGAGAGAGTTCAGCACCACCAAACCACCTTTACAGCAAATGCTAAAGGAACTTCTTTAAGCAAGAAACATAAGAGAAGGAAAAGACCTACAAGAACAACCCAAAACAATTAAGTAAATGGTAATAGGAACACACATATCAATAATTACCTTAAATGTAAATGGATTAAATTATCCCACCAAAAGACACAGACTGGCTGAATGGATACAAAAACAGGACCCATATATATGCTGTCTACAAGAGACCCACTTCAGACCTAGGGAAACTTACAGGCTGAAAGTGAGGGGATGGAAAAAGATATTTCATGCAAATGGAAACCAGAAGAAAGCTGGATTAGCAATTCTCATATCAGACAAAATAGACTTTAAAATAAAAAGTATTACAAGAAACAAAGAAGGACACTACATAATGATCAAGGGTTTGATCCATGAAGAAGATACATAACGCAAATACTAACAGCCATAAAAGGGGAAATCAACAGTAACACAATCATAGTAGGGGACTTTAACACCCCACTGTCACCAATGGACAGATCATCCAAAATGAAAATAAATAAGGAAATACAAACTTTAAATGATACATTTCACACGATGGATTTACTTGATATTTATAGGACATTCCATCCAAAAACAACAGAATACACATTTTTCTCAAGTGCCCATGGAACATTCTCCAGGATAGATCATATATTGGGTCACAAATCTAGCCTTGGCAAATTTAAGAAAATTGAAATTGTATCAAGTATCTTTTTCAACCACAACGCTATGAGACTAGATATCAATTACAGGAAAAGATCTGTAAAAAATACAAACACATGGAGGCTAAACAATACACTACTTAATAACGAAGTGATCACTGAAGAAATCAAAGAGGAATTCAAAAAGTACTTAGAAACAAATGACAATGGAGACACGATGACCCAAAACCTATGGGATACAGCAAAAGCAGTTCTAAGAGGGAAGTTTATAACAATACAATCATACCTTAAGAAACAGGAAGCATCTCGAATAAACAACTTAACTTTGCACCTAAAGCAATTAGAGAAGGAAGAACAAAAAAAAAACAAATTTAGCAGAAGGAAAGAAATCATAAAGATCAGATCAGAAATAAATGAAAAAGAAATGAAGGAAACAATAGCAAAGATCAATAAAATAAAAGCTGGTTCTTTGAGAAGATAAATAAAATTGATAAACCATTAGCCAGACTCATCAAGAAAAAAAGGGAGAAAACTCAAATCAATAGAATTAGAAATGCAAAAGGAGATGTAACAACTGACACTGCAAAAATACAAAAGATTATTAGATATTACTACAAGCAACTCTATGCCAATAAAATGGACAACCTGGAAGAAATGGACAAATTCTTAGAAATGCACAACCTGCCAAGACTGAACCAGGAAGAAATAGAAAATATGAACAGACCAGTCACAAGCACTGATATTGAAACGGTGATTCAAAATCTTCCCACAAACAAAAGCCCAGGACCAGATGGCTTCACAGGCGAATTCTATCAAACATTTAGAGAAGAGCTAACACCTGTCCTTCTCACACTCTTCCAAAAGATAGCAGAGGGAGGAACACTCCCAAACTCATTCTATGAGGCCAGCATAACCCTGATACCAAAACCAGACAAAGACGTCACAAAGAAAGAAAACTACAGGCCAATATCACTGATGAACATAGATGCAAAAATCCTCAACAAAATACTATCAAACAGAATCCAACAGCACATTAAAAGGATCATAAACCATGATCAAGTGGGGTTTATTCCAGGAATGCAAGGATTCTTCAATATACGCAAATCAATCAACGTGATACACCATATCAACAAACTGAAGGAGAAAAACCATATGATCATCTCAATAGATGCAGAGAAAGCTTTTGACAAAATTCAACACCCATTTATGATAAAAACCCTGCAGAAAGTCGGCATGGAGGGAACTTTCCTCAATATAATAAAGGCAATATATGACAAACCCACAGCCAGCATTGTTCTCAATGGTGAAAAACTGAAACCATTTCCACTAAGATCAGGAACAAAACAAGGTTGCGCACTCTCACCACTCTTATTCAACCTAGTTTTGGAAGTTCTAGCCACAGCAATCAGAGAAAATAAAGAAATAAAAGGAATCCAAATAGGAAAAGAAGAAGTAAAGCTGTCACTGTTTGCAGATGTCATGATACTATACATAGAGAATACTAAGGATGCTACCAGAAATCTACTAGAACCAATCAATGAATTTGGTAAAGTAGCAGGATACAAAATTAATGCACAGAAATCTCTGGCATTCTTATACACTAATGATGAAAAATCTGAGAATGAAATTAAGAAAACACTCCCATTTACCATTGCAACAAAAAGAATAAAATATCTAGGAATAAACCTACCTACAGAGACAAAAGACTTGTATGCAGAAAACTACAAGACACTGATGAAAGAAATTAAAGATGATGCAAATAGGTGGAGAAATATACCATGTTCTTGGATTGGAAGAATCAATACTGTGAAAATGACTCTATTACTGAAAGCAATCTACAGATTCAATGCAATCCCTATCAAATTACCACTGGCAGTTTTTACAGAACTAGAACAAAGAATTTCACAATTTGTATGGAAACACAAAAGACCCCGAATAGCCAATGCAATCTTGAGAACGAAAAATGGAGCTGGAGGAATCAGGCTCCCTGACTTCAGACTATACTACAAGGCCACAGTAATCAAGACAGTATGGTACTGGCACAAAAACAGAAATATAGATCAATGGAACAGGATAGAAAGCCCAGAGATAAACCCACACACATATGGTCACCTTATCTTTGATAAAGGAGGGAAGGAAACACGGTGGAGAAAAGACAGCCTCTTCAATAAGTGGTGCTGGGAAAACTGGACAGCTACCTGTAAAAGTATGAAATTAGAACACTCCCTAACACCATACACTAAAATAAACTCAAAATGGGTTAAAGACCTAAATGTAAGGCCAGACACTATCAAACTCTTAGAGGAAAACATAGGCAGAACACTCTATGACATCAATCACAGCAAGATCCTTTTTGACCCATCTCCTAGAGAAATGGAAATAAAGACAAAAATAAACAAATGGGACCTAATGAAACTTAAAAGCTTTTGCACAGCAAAGGATACCATAAACAAGACCAAAAGACAACCCTCAGATTGGGGGAAAATATTTGCAAATTAAGCAACGGATAAAGGGTTAATATCCAAACTTTATATGCAGCTCAATAAGAAAAAACCAACAACCCAATCCAAAAATGGGCAGAAGAACTAAATAGATATTTTTCCAAAGAAGATATACAGATAGCCAACAAACACATGAAAGAAAGCTCAACATCATTAATCATTAGAGAAATGCAAATCAAAACTACAATGAGATATCATCTCACACTGGCCTGATTGGCCATCATCAAAAACGCTAGAAAAAATAAATGCTGGAGAGGGTGTGGAGAAAAGGGAACACTCTCGCACTGTTGGTGGGAATGTAAAATGATACAGCCACTATGGAGAACAGTATGGAGGTTCCTTAAAAAACTACAAATAGAACTACCATATGACCCAGCAATCCCACTACTGGGCCTATACCCTGAGAAAACCATAATTCAAAAATAGTCATGTACCAAAATGTTTATTGCAGCTCTAGTTACGATAGACAGGACATGGAAGCAACCTAAGTGTCCATCAACAGATGAATGGATAAGGAAGATGTGGCACATATATACAATGAAATATTACTCAGCCATAAAAAGAAATGAAACTGAGTTATTTGTAATGATGTGGATAGTCCTGGAATCTGTTATACAGAGTGAAGTAAGTCAGAAGGATAAAAACAAATACCGTATCCTAACACATATATATGGAATCTAAAAAAAAAAAAATGTCATCAAGAGATTAGTGGTAAGATGGGAATAAAACACAGACCTACTAGAGCATGGACTTGAGGATATGGGGAGGGGGAAGGGTAAGCTGTGACGATGTGAGACAGTGGCAGTGACATATACACACTACCAAATGTAAATTATGTAGCTCGTGGGAAGCTGCAGCATAGCACAGGGAGTTCACCTCTGTGCTTTGTGACCACCTAGAGGGGTGGGATAGGGAGGGTGGGAGGGAGGGTGACACAAGAGGGAAGAGTTATGGGAATATATGTATATGTATAACTGATTCACTTTGTTGTAAAGGAGAAACTAACACACTATTGTTAAACAGTTATAGTCTAATAAAGATGTTAAAAAAAATAAAATAAATTCTGTGATCAACTAAAAAAAAAAAAAATAAAATAAAATAAAAAAATAAAGTATATATGTGGAATCTAGAAAAATGGTACAGAAGAAACGTTTGCAAGGTAGAAATAGAAACACAGATGTAGAAAACACACGTATGGACACCAAAGGGGAAAAGTGGGGTGGTGGTGGTTTTGGGATGAATTGGGAGATTGTGATTGACATATATACACTAATATGTATAAAATAGATAACTAAGAAAAACCTGTTGTAAATAAATAAATAAATAAATAAAAGTAAATAAGAGCAAAAAAGAAAAGAATTCGCCTGTGAAGCCTTCTAGTTCTGGACTTTTGTTTGTTGGGAGTTTTTTAATCACAGTTTCAATTTCAGTACTTGTGATTGGTCTAGTCATATTGTCTATTTCTTCCTTGTTGAGTCTGGGAGATTGTACCTTTTTAAGAATTTGTCTATTACTTCCAGGTTGTCCATTTTATTGGCATACAGTTTCTTGTAGTAGTCTCTTATGAGCCTTTGTATTTCTGTGGTATCAATTGTAACTTATTTTTCATTTCTGGTTTTATTGATTTGAGTTCTCTCCTTTTTTTTGATGAGTGTGGCTAAAAGTTTATCAATTTTGTTTATTTTTTCAAAGAAGGAGCTTTTGGTTTCATTGATCCTTGCTATTGTTTTGTCTCTATTTCATTTACTTCTGCTCTGATCTTTATGATTTCTTTCCTTCTACTAAATTTAGGTTTTGCTTGTTCTTCTTTCTCTAGTTGCTTTAGGTGTAAGGTTATATTGTTTATTTGAGGTTTTTCTTGTTTCCTGAGGTAAGACTGTATTGCTATAAACTTCCCTCCTAAAACTGCTTTTGCTGTATCCCATAGGTTTTGGATCATTGTGCTTTTATTTACATTTTTCTCTAGGGTTTTTAAAATTTCCTCTTTGATTTCTTCAGTGATCCTTTGGTTGTTTAGTAGCATATTGTTTAGTCTCCATGTGTTTGTGCTTTGTACATTTTTTTTTCTTGTAGTTTATTTCTAGTGTTATAATGTTGTGGTCAGAAACAATGTTTGATATGATTTCAATTTTCTTAAATTTACCAAGGCTTGCTTTGTGGCCAAGCATGTGGTCAATACTGGAGAATGTTCCATGTGCACATGAGAAGAATATGTATTCTGCTGCTTTTGGATGGAATGCTCTATAAATATCAATTAAGTCCATCTGCTCTATTGTATCTTTTAAGGCCTTTGTTTCCTTATTGATATTCTGTCTGGGTGATCTGTCCATTGATGAAACTGGGGTATTAATATCCCCCATTATTATTGTGTTACTGTTGATTTCTCCCTTTATGACTGTTTGTATTCACCTTATATATTTAGGTGCTCCTATGTAGGGTGCATATATATTTATAATTGTTATATCTTCTTCTTTGATTGATCCCTTGATCATTATGCAGTGTCCTTCTTTGTCTGTTATAACAGTCTTTATTTTATAGTCTATTTTGTCTGATATAAGCATTGTTACTTTAGCTTTCTTTTGATTTCCATTTGCATGGAATACCTTTTTCCATCCCCCACATATGACTTTTTAATTGACTTGTAGGCCAGGTGCTATTTGCATGGTTAAGAGACCTAGAGAAACTGGGGCACAAAACAAGGCAAAGACTTATCTAGGGTCAATATCAGAGCTATAACACATATAAAAGCATTATGATTTTGGATTATTCATGAATTTCATTGTCTCAGCCCAAGTTGGGCTGCCTTGGCTTTATACCAGTGAGAATGCCATAAAAATGGCAGAGTAAAAAGCCAAAAGGCTTCCTCTAACCAGTTGAGTGACAGAATCTATGCGCTTGAAGCTGTTATAGTATGTGAGTATAGTCATTCTGAGTCCAAGGTGTTTGACACGTTCATTTAAAGCACTATGGCATACAGTAGTTAAAAGAGCACAATTTGTAGAGTCAGAAGATGTTTGAATCTCATCTGTATAACTTTCAAACTGTGTGGTCCTAAGCAAGTAACTTAGACTCTCTGAGCTTCAGTTCTCCCATTTGTGAAATGAGAAGAGAAATATGTTCCTAGCTGAACTCCCAGAGTTGTTAGGATTAGGTGTGGGAAAAGGCTTTGAAACTTCTAAAATGCTGAATATGTCCTAACTGTTCTGATTTTTTAACAAAATAAAAGTTCATTCTACTAATGTTGAAAATAATGGGCTTGGTTGTTTTTCTATTGCAAATTTCTTGAGTGTATGCCTAATACATAGTAGGTGCTGAGAAAAGGTCAGTTACTTGTTGAAACTTTCTTACATTTTGTCAGTAAGAAAAGGACCAGGAAGATAATATGCAAATATCATTTAGTAGTCAGGATAACATAAGCAATAGTGCCAGGTTTCAGGGGTTATAAACCTGACTCTTATCACTTGCTAGCTGTTTGATCTCAGATAAGTTGCTGTATTTCTCCAAGCTTTTCTTTCCTCATCTGTAAAATAAGAGTAATAATAATAGTTTTCTCACAGGATTGTTGTGAGGATTAAATGATTTAATTCACATAAAGCTGTTAGATGAATGGCTGAACACAGAGTAAGTGCTTTTAGTACTAAATGAGTTAGTTCATGTGGGGCTCTTTTAAAAGGATGGTTAGCACACAATAAGTGTGTAATAAATATTAACTGTTATTATAGTCCATTGCATAGACTCTGGTGATAAGAGAACTACAACCTGGTTATTATTAGATGAGGCCCTTTCGTTTCAATCTGATCACACAATCCAAATGCTCTTGCATTACTATATTACTTTTGTATCCATATTCCTGTCCTGGTTTGCTATCTGTAACAGGGGACGCTTTTAACAGCTTTGCAGACACATTTTCCAGGCACTGCCATAGTACATTCAATTGCATTTTGGCCAGCATTGGAAAGCAGTTGACTAAGGAATGATAATGTTGTCTAGGAGACAAAGGAGTTATTGCTGATAAGCTAGTATTTGATCTTCAGTTTTGAATTTGCTTTAGTTCCAGGTTTAAGTTGATTCAAGAATGAAAATAACCAGAATTGGTATTGTTTACAATTCTACAAAAATGTAATCAGTTTTGATCTGTTGGAAAATACTGTTTGCTTTTCTCTATGGCTTTGATCATAATAACTCACAATTTCAGTATACACAAACCTGAATCACCTATCTAAATAAAGCAACATATTTTCAACTGACAAATATCAGAGCACTATTTGTGATTCATTCGGTAAAGTATAAGAATTCCTACTAATAACTCTCTACTTTCCAAGGTATAAGAGAAAGATGCCCCTTACTTTCATTTTTCATCAATTTACATTTCAACTCAGCCAGAAATTAAAGAAAATTTTGATATTCACAGATTGATTCATGATAGTCTAAGGAGGTAGCTTCCCTGGTCAGGGTAAAACTTAAGTGGTTGGGGCATTTTCCTAGGGACTTGTGAGATAAATAATACTTCTCTGAGAGGGATGTGTATTGAGGAAGGGATTATAAAACTCTATCTATAATCCATCCTCAGCTCTACCCCCTTGTGTCTTCACTGTCAGTCAGGCCTGAAAGAAGCTGCCAGGAATGTGGACTCCAGAGAATTTGTTCCAATTTCAAGATAGAGTTAGTCCAACCCTAGACAAAGTTTTAAGTTAGCTTCAAATAATGTGTCTCTGGGAACAGGGGATCACTTGTTGAGGGGAACTAATCACTTAAAATTCTGGTGTGGAAGAAAGAACTCTGACAAAGGAGAATGCTGGCCCCATATTTCTCTGCATCTGAATAGCTGAATGACCTTGGACAGGTCACTTCAGATTCAGAGGGCAGGCTCCTTTTCTGTATAACAGAGTTAATTGTGCATGCTCTACTTAACTCTAAAAGTTGCTATGAAAACTGAGGTATTATATGCAAATATTTTTGTGAATCATATTTTCCTATGCAAAACTCACTGCTGTCTGGGCCCGAAGCTGCAGAAACACCATGGGATAGGGTGAAGACACCCCCCTTTTTGTTAATCTACAGAAATAACATGGACACCATAGCTGTTGTTCAGTGGTTCACCTCTCCTAGCTTTATTATTATTATTTTAATATTTATATATTTATTTGGCTGCACTGGGTCTTAGTTGTGGCATGCGGGATCTTCACTGCAGCATGTGGCATGTGGGATCTTTTCGTTGCGGCGTAAGAACTCTTAGTTGCAGCATGAGGAATCTAGTTCCCTGACCAGGGATCGAACCCCTGGCCCCCTGCATTGGGAGCACGCAGTCTTAACCACCGGAGCACCAAGGAAGTAGCATCTCTCCTAGCTTTAAACGCTATATGGAGGCTCTGCTACTATAAAAGATAGAAATGATCTCAAGTGCATTTTTTAGCCTTACTCTGGTTTTCCCAGAGAATTCACATATCACCTATGGGCCTTTCTATTCTTAAAGGCCCATAGGTGATATATGTTCTCTGATTGATTGTCATTTTTTCCTTTTGGCAGCTATTGATTCCCTCCTCCTTACCTGGTAAAGCAGAAACAAATATGAGCCAAGATTCTCTGCATATTGCCATATTCTAATGGGTTTTTCACAACAAATTCTGCCAAGGACATTTCTAGGGTAGAATGAGGTAGGGTCTTTTTACTGGGGAAGGGCGAGATGTGGGTAGGAAGAAAGAAAGGTCTCGCTGAAATGATTTCCAATTGTCGACCTCTGCTTCACATGTTTTGAAACCTTTTAAAGGTGGAGTTTAAACTTTGAATCCCAAATGTTATCCCTGGCACCTGACCTTGAGGTCAAATATCCTTAGGCATTTTGAAAAGTAAATAGCAGCATACAGATGATACCAGTAATTAACTGTTGCCTAATGCATGAGAGGAAAGATGACATTCTGTTTTGTGTCAAAGAGAGCAAGCTTCAAATTCTAGCTCTGCCTCAATATTGTCATCTTTAAAATGGGAATAATAACAATAATGCTTCTCTTGGAGAGCTGTCGTAAGCACTTAATGGACAGATTATTATAATAATCCTTATTGCATATTCTCTTTGAGTTCTTCTTTTTTTTTTTTTTTTTTGGTTTTCACAACAAACTGTGAAGAAGCAAATTATTATCTCCATTTTAGAAAAAAGTAAATGGAGGCCCAAACTGGCAGATTACCAGAGGTCACATAGCACATAAATTGTAGGGGAAAGTATTTTCATTCTTCATCAAATGTCACTATAAAACCTATTATGAAATGCCTTGCTCTATCATAGATTCAATACTGTCCTTGCTCATCTAATGTTTGGCATGCATATTATGGATGGATAGGGCACCTCACCAGAGCATTAGAGAGGCAGCTGGGGCATAGTGGTAACAGGTCAGTTGCTTTGTGATAGAACATCTAAATTCATAGTTGTGCTAGCCCTGCCTGCTATCAGCTGTCTGACCTTGGGCAAATTACCTAATATTTCTGAGCCTCAGTTTCTCCCTCTACAAAATAGAGGTAACCCCTACTCATCTGGTTTATTATACAAAAGTGATTATAAATGTCCTGTAATGTCAGTGGATTCTTACTGAATTATTATTAGCAATCAAATAGCAGAAGTGTGGACAAACCTCTCTTTCTCATAATATTTTTGTAATCTGCTTGCATTTAAAATATTATACCTATATTTTGGTTAAACGGAACATCTAGAGCTCTTAGTCATAGTGCCTGGTAGAGTGCCTGACACACAGTAGGAGTTCCACACATTTGTTGAAAAAATGAAAAATTAATGATTGGGAATGCACAAGGTGTGCGATAGTGCCTGGTGGAGGAGGAAGTTTTTATATCAGATATATTTATATAAATAGCAGGCTGTGATAAGTGTTTTAAAAGTGATAAGAATAAAGAGCTATATAAACTATGATTAATAAATCCAAAAATACTTCCAAGAAAACTCAAGATTTGAGCTGTGTTTTGAAAGTTAAGTTGAATTTGGTCACGAGGGAAGAGAAGGAATAACATTTCTGTAAAAGACAATAGCATGACCCAAAGGTAGGCTGGCCATAGAGTGTAGGATATTTTAAGAGGGAGCCCAGGAAGTCTGGTATGGTTGAGGAGGTGGCTGATTGGCAGGAGAATGAGATGGGAGAAGGGTGTGCAGAGAGATATTAGGACATAACTGTGATAAACTTTAAAGTCTAGGCTATGAAACTTGGACTTGAACCTACAGGCCAGAGGTTGCAGATTGGCAGCCCACGAACCAATTTTTGTCCACAGACATGTTTTTTTTGGCCTGAAAATGGTTGGCCTGTATGATGTTTTTGAACCAATTGAATTAGTTGCCAACTTTTTAAAAAATTCAGGAGATTTCACATTAAAGTCTGTAATTCTGTTCTTAAAAATAATGGAACATCTGGAATACTGAGACTTCATTCCTGCCTGGCAACAACGAGTTGGAGTTGAGTGGAGGCTGCCCACTTTAGATGGGGCATCTGTTCTCTAGTTGGCCACAGCCTCTACCACCACAACCTTTTCTCTCTTTAATACCAGGTTCTCTTCATTCACTTTTGTTTAAGGAGGAATTCAGGTTTGAAACCCCTAGTATAGGCAATTGAAGTTTATAGAGAAGAGAAGTAATGCTATCAGAGTTATCTTTTTATAATGAACCTTCTGATTCTGATTCTGTTGAAGATAGCCTGGAAAAAGGTGGTCAGGGGAGAAATTAGGGCTGTAGTTGTGGAGAAGGAAAATATAAGATGGAGGCTCCAATATTTAGGGGGAAAGAAGAAAATATGAGATGAGAAAGTAGTCTTCTATAACCCTCTAAGTGGAGGAAATAGCAAAACATCTACAAATCAGCAGAATGAAAAACTCTAAGGGTTTATTCATAAGCCCCACTCCTCATTTCCAGCCCAACTCAAATACAGGTATTTAAATGAATTTTCACTCTCTTTCTTAGACTGTGAATAAGCTCTCAAAGACACAGTCCACAGTATCCTACTCATCAGTGAATCCCAATTGCCTAGCACAGAGCCTGGCAAGAAGTAAGCACTTAATAGATACCCATTCAATGCATGAATTGGAGAGATTCTCTACTTTAAGCAGAGAAGGTTTACTGCATGCCTAAGCATGCTGAAACCACAAGGGTTTCTGCAAACCCCCAAAGCCAAGCTCTCAGTTTGGAAATAGAGTTTTAATTCTGTGAAAATAGAATCCATCCATTTATTCAACAGATATTTATTAAGTACTGAGCATATGCCACACCAGGCTGAGTCCTAAGGATTCGATGATGAACAAAACCAAAACATGGTCTCTGCTATCAGGAATGAGAAAAGTCTAATGAGGAAACAGTCTAATGAGGAAAATAGATATTAAACAACTAAATGCACAACTATTATAATTGTATTTGTGAGAAGACCTCATATGGAGAAATACTGGGTACTGTTAAAGCATGTTAAAAGGCGGGTGAGTGGGGAACTTGAGCTAACCTACGTCAAGGAAGTCTTTATGGAAGTGTTCTATGCATAGGCATGAACTAAATGAGCAGGAAGAAGGATAAGGCAGCATTTCAGGTACAAGGAACAGCATATGAAAAGGCACGAAGGATTATTGGGCATTTGAAGAGCTCTAAACAAAGGTCAGTGTGAGCAGAGCTCAGAAAACAGGATAAAAAGTTGTATGAGATAAAATCAGAGAGGTGGCGAGACACCAGGTCATATAGTGTCTCGTTAAAGATTTGGACTTTTATACTAAGAGCAATGGGAAGCCAGAGATAGAATGTAAGTGAGTGAATGATATGATAATATTCAACTTAAAAAAACTCTCTTCACAAACATATTGACAGTTGACTATTAACAAAAGTCTAAGGGCAATTAAGAGGAGAAAGAATAGTATTTTAAACAAATGGAACTGGATATCCATATACAAAAATCAATTCAAAATGGATCATTCTAAGTATAAAACTGAAAACTATACAACTTCTAGAAAAAAAAAAAAAAAAAAAAAAACCCAGGCTTTTAAAAACATAGCGTGTGATGTTGGGTTAGAAAAAAATGTCTTAAATCTGAAACCAAAAGCTTAATGCATAAATAAATAAATTGATAAACTAGACTTCACAGAATTAAAATCTTCTGTTCTTAAAAAGAACTATAAGGGCCTCCCTGGCAGTGCAATGGTTAAGAATCTGCCTGCCAATGCAGGGGACACGGGTTTGAGCCCTGGTCCGGGAAGATCCCACATGCCGCAGAGCAACTGGGCCTGTGCTCCACAGCTACTGAGCCTGCACTCTAGAGCCCGCAAGCCACAATTACTGAGCCCAGGGGCTGCAACCACTGAAGCTCGCATGCCTAGAGCCCGTGCTCTGCAACGAGAGAGGCCACCTCAATGAGAAGTGTGCGCACTGCAAGGAGGAGTAGCCCCCACTGACCGCAACTGGAGAAGGCCTGCACGCAGCAACAAAGACCCAATGCAGCCAAAAAATAAAATTAATTAATTAAAAATAGAACTATAAGACAATGAAGACAAACTACAAATTGAGAGAAAATACTACTGAGTCATATTTCTGATAATGAGCTTGTATCTAGAACATATAAATAACTCTAAAAACTCCATAAAATACAAGCAGCCCAATTTTTTTAAAAAATAGACAAAAATTTTGAGCAGTCTTTACCAAAGAAAATATACAAATGGCAAATAAACACATGAAAAATGCTCTACATAATTATTCATTGGAGAAATGCAAATTAAATGAGAAATGCTTACACATCAAATTAGAATGCTAACTTTAAAGAGACTGACCATAGCAAGTGTTGGTGGGGATGTGGAGGAAATGCTGGTGGGAATATAAAATGGCACAACTACTTTGGAAAACAGCTTGGCAATTTTTTTTTATTAAGGCAAATATATACCTACTCTGTGACCCACCCATTCCACTACTAAATATACAATCAAGAGGAATGAAAGCATATGACCATACAAAGATGTATGTATGCATGTCCATAAAAGCTTTATTTGTTATAGCCAAAAATTGTGAAGAACACAAATTCCATCAACAAGCTAATGGATAAACAAATTTTGGTACATCCATACAATGGGATAATACTTAGCAATAAAGAAGAACAAATTATTGATACACATAAGAGCTTGGATGGGTATCAAGGGTATTATGCTGAGTGAAATACGCCAGACAAAAAAAGATGATAATTTTATTGATATAAAATTTTGGAAAATGAAAACTAATCTATAGTGACAAAAATGCAAACTTTTGATTGCCAGAAGGGGAGTGTGGGGAAGGGTGGAGAGAGGAAGTAAAAAGGTACACAAAAGAAATTTGGGGGATGATGAATATTTTCACTGTCTTGACTGGGTGATGGTTCCATGAGTGTATGCATAAGGCAAAGTTATCATTTTATACAACTTTAAATATGTGCACATTATTGTATGTCAATAATACCTTAATATGGTTGTTTTAGAAAATCCCTCTGGAATAGAAAGCCCAGTAATAGACCCACATAAATGTAATCAACTGATTATTATTATTATTATTATTTTTTGTGGTACGCGGGCCTCTCACTGTTGTGGCCTCTCCCATTGAGGAGCGCAGGCTCCGGTCGCGCAGGCTCAGTGGCCATGGCTCACGGGCCCAGACGCTCTGCGGCATGTGGGATCTTCCCGGACCAGGGCATGAACCCGTGTCCCCTGCATCGGCAGGCGGATTCTCAACCACTGCGCCACCAGGGAAGCCCTCAACTGATTATTGACAAGGTAGCAAAGGCAATAAAATGGAGCAAAGGTAGTCTTGTCAATAAATGATGCTGGAAAAACTGGCAATCCACATGTAAAAAAATGAATCTAGACACAGACCTTACACTCTTCATAAAAATTAACTCAAAATGGATCACACCTAAATGTAAAATGCAAAATGATAAAACCCCTAGAAGATAACATAGGAGAAAGTCTAGATGACTGTGGGTGTGGTGATGCCTTTTTAGATACAACACCAAAGGCACAATCCATGAAAGAAAGAATTGATAAACTGGACTTCACTAAAATTAAAAGTTTTGCTCTTGAAGAACAATGTCAAGAGAATGAGAAGACAAGCCACAGACTGGGAGAAAATATTTGTAAAAGATGCATCAATAAAGGACTGTTATCCAAAATATACAAATGACTATCAAAACTCAACAATAAGAAAAACAAACAACTGGATTAAAAATGGGCCAAAGATCTTGACAGACATCTCACCAAAGAAGATATTCAGATGGCAAATAAATATATGAAAAGATGTTCCACATCATATGCCATGAGGAAATTCAAATTTAAACAGAAATGAGATACCACTACCAGAATGGCCAACATTGGAGCACTGACAACACCAAATGCTAGTGAAGATGTAGAGCAACAGGAATTCTCATTCTTTGTTGGTGGGAATGCAAAATGGTACAGCCAACTTGGAAGACAGTTTGATGGTTTATTACAAAACCAAACACGCTCTTATTATACTATTCAGCAATCATGCTCCCTGGTATTTACCTAAACAAGTTGAAAATTTATATCCACACAAAAACCTTCACATGATGTTTATAGCAGTTTTATGCATAATTGCCAAAACTTGGAAGCAACTAAGATGTCCTTCAGTAGATGAATGGATAAATAAACTGTGGTACATCCAGGCAATGGAATATTATTCAGTACTAAAAAGAAATGAGCTATCAAGTCATGAAAAGACATGAAGGAAACTTAAATGTGTATTACTAAGTGAAAGAAGCCAATCTGAAAGGCTACATATTGTATGATTAATACAATACATATTGTATAATTCCAACTATATGACATTTTGTAAAAGGTAAATCTATGGAGTCGGTAAAAACATCAGTGGTTGCCTGGGGATAGGGGAGATGAATAGTTGGAGCACAGAGGACTTTTAGAGCAGAGAAAAATCTCTGTGTGATATCATGATGATAGATACATGTCGTTATACATTTGTTCAAACCCATGGATATACAACACCAAGAGTGAACCTTAATGTAAACTATGGGCTTTGGGTGATTATGATGTATCACTGCAGGCTCATCAGTTGTTACAAATGTACCTCTCTGGTGGGAATGTTGATAATGGGGGGGGCTATGCAAGTGTGGAGGCAGGGGTTATATGGGAAATATCTGTGCCTTACCCTCAGTTTTGTTGTGACATTAAACTGTTCTGTTTTTAAAAAAATTTTTTTAAGTCCCTTTAATTGCCCAATGCAGAACTGACTCCAGGAAAGTAAGAGTGGAAGGAGGAAGCCCACTTACAGTGGTCCAAGTGAGAAAGGACAGTGCTTTGAACTAGGTTGACAGTAGCAGAGATGAAGAGAAGTAGGAAGATTTGTGAGATATTTAGGAAATAAAGCCCACAGGACTTGGTGAATGTCCATCATTTTCCAAAGGTCAGCTCATCCTGGCTTTCCAGAGCAAGTAACTAGGGAAAATTCTATTAACAAAGCCCCCTTGAAATTGCAGAGGAAGCCCATGGCAAAAACATACCCTCAACTCGAATGTCCTGAGAAGACACTACTGATTACTTACGTGGTTGCTAAAGAAGAAAAAGAAACAGAGAAAGAAAGATGGTACAAGCACATAATTTATGTAATAGTCTCCAACAGTGTCTCTTGGTCTTCTTTAAAGCAATGGGAGAAAAATAAATTTGAGATTGGGGATCAGAACTCAAAATTCAAAATAAAGTATAAACTCCTGTTATGTTCACAGTAGTTAGTCTTCCCTGAGAATAACATAAATGTAGATAGCACCACCTTTAAAAATAAAACATAACAAGGTGATCCTTCAGATTTGTACAATGCTTTCCTGTTTGTAAAGTTTTTCCATACACATGGTCTCCTTTAATTACCACATCACCCTTTTAAGGGTACATATTATTGGCCAGAATTTTATAAGAAAAATTTGAAGACAGTTTTGGTGCTGTGAAAGCAACATGAATTTTGGAATTCTTCAGACCTGGGTTTTAATGTCTGTTGGGATGCCATTTATTCAATGAGCAACTCTGAGGAATTATTTCTCACCTTATTTGTTTTCAGGCTTCTTTGCTTATAACTACCCTCCTCACCTCTGTCCATTGGATTTTTCACTATCACTAGTGAAAAATAGTGATATCCTTCCATACCCACCCTCTATGGAGTGTAGATACCCACCCTCCATATCCACCTCCATACCCAACCTATACGGAGTGTAGATAAGAATAAAACTCACGTCAGTCACAGCACTCTAAATTGTCAGTGTTTGAAATACTGGCAGGTCCAGCTTCTACTTCCTCCTCTCCCCATTTCACAGAGCAAGAAACCGAAGCTTATGTAGAGGAAGAGATTCATTGTTAATCTGTAGACAAACTTCTGGCTTTGAGACCTATGGTATTTCTATTTCACTTTCCCGCCAGCCCAAGTTACTTAATTCCCTTTGAGGAACAACATCATTAATCATTAGAGAAATGCAAATCAAAACTACAATGAGATATCATCTCACACTGGGCAGAATGGCCATCATCAAAAAATCTAGAAACAATAAATGCTGGAGAGGGTGTGGAGAAAAGGGAACACTCTTGCACTGTTGGTGGGAATGTAAATTGATACAGCCACTATGGAGAACAGTATGGAGGTTCCTTAAAAAACTACAACTAGAACTACCATATGACCCAGCAATCCCATTACTGGGCATATAACCTGGGACAACCATAATTCAAAAAGAGTCATGTACCAAAATGTTCATTGCAGCTCTATTTACAATAGTCAGGACATGGAAGCAACCTAAGTGTCCATCAACAGATGAATGGATAAAGAAGATGTGGCACATATATACAATGGAATATTACTCAGCCATAAAAAGAAACAAAATTGAGTTATTTGTAGTGAAGTGGATGGACCTAGAGTCTGTCATACAGAGTGAAGTAAGTCAGAAAGAGAAAGACAAATACCGTATGCTAACACATATATATGGAATCTAAGAAAAAAAAACTTCATGAAGAACCTAGAGATAAGATGGGAATAAAGACACAGACCTACTAGAGAATGGACTTGAGGATAAGGGAGGGGGAAGGTTAAGCTGTGACAAAGTGAGAGAGTGGCATGGACATATATACACTACCAAACGTAAAATAGATAGCTAGTGGGAAGCAGCCACATAGCACAGGGAGATAAGCTCAGTGCTTTGTGACCACCTAGATGGGTGGGATAGGGAGGGTGGGAGGGAGGGAGATGCAAGAGTGAAGAGATATGGGAACATATATATATATATATGTATAACTGATCCACTTTGTTGTAAAGCAGAAACTAACACACCATTGTAAAGCAATTATACTCCAATAAAGATGTTTAAAAAAATGCTTTGGTGGAACTAAAGGTTTTCATGACTATTTAAATAAGGTTTTCAAAGTATCTGTGCATTTCAATTACATATTCTTGTTTTCCATGACAATTAGGAATTGAGAATTAGCCCTGTTACAATTTGACATCTCTATGAATAAGACTGCTTCTTTACCATAAGGAGTATTTTGTGAGATTCTTTACCAACAAAGGGTGTATATCTGGGATATGTTCAGTCAGGGGTGACGTCATTAAAATCCCAGAAGATAATTTTTCACCTCCTCAGGTGAAAAGCTCCTCAGGCTTCTGGAAGTTTCATTTATAGCCCTTTTCTAAGTTGTCTTGACATTGATGAGTCTAGCCTAAATGGCAATGAGATGGAAGACTAGTTTAGGTTCTACTAAAGTGGAACATAGAACAAATTATGTCCTTGCTTCAATGTCTTCATCTGGAAAACAGAGCAGATCATGCCCACTCTTCCCTGCCTTTAGTATTGTTACTTCCTTTGGTCATGGTAAGTAAATTCCCATTATGCTTGGCCGTGAACAAGATAAGATTCTGTAGAAACCTGTAAAAAGCAGAACAGGCCCACGTGGAAAAATTCCACTTGTCCTCTGGGACAGACAGACCCTGCCCAGATCCAGAAGTCTAAGGAATTTAAAAGCTAGGGAGGCCCAGGGAACCTACTGATACCAAGGGACGCCTCCTTCCCTATAGATCTACCCTTGCATTTTCTCTGTACTTCCATTCCCAACTGTCTCTCCATCTTTACACAGGGAAGATGAGACCTCCTCCACAAAAGAACAGTTGTAATAGCCCACATGACCTTCCACTTCTGGTTGTCTACTAAGAGGAAGAAAAGCAGTCCTATATAGGTTCCATTCCTTGAATACTGCAGTTTGCAAGCTTAAACTATGCAAAGGCAACTTGGAAAAGTAAGTGCCTGTATATAAGCAAATGTCTGCAAAACCCTGGACAAAATCAAGGTCTCTATGTACATAACAAGTGTTTCGGGAGTTTACGTGTTTGCCTGCTTTTCTGGGTGATTTTCCTTTGTACATCGGGATAGGTGAGAAGTGTGTGGTAAGAGGCAATTCCAGACAGGAAAAAGGGAAGAGAAGAGGATAGAGATTATCTTTGGTTCCCAGGCAGAGGGTTCCTAGAGCAACTGATACAGTGCCACGAGACCCAATCTACCCCTATGGAGAAATCTGAAAGGTTTCAACAAGTATAGGCTGGCTTGGCCATTTCTTGCTCCTCAGTTTGTAGGAGACCCTCCCGTCTGCGCTTTTCGGTCTGCCTTCCCTGAACATGGTCCCTCGCTGAAGGAGATCTATTTCCTCTATACTTCCATTGCCCTTTCCCACTCCCTCCCCCCTCCCACAAGTGCACAAGGTCTGTTTTGAAATTGGACTTCAGAACCAAATCTGGGAAGTACGGGCCTCTGAGAGTTCGGTAGCCCTGTCGTCAAAATAAAGCTCCGGGTTAAAGCTTCAGCCCCGACGCTTAAAACCTGGTCCAGGAAAGCAAGAGGTAGTCGGGGAGCTGGGGTGCTCCTGGGCTAGAACAAGCCTCTCATGCCCTCACCCACGCTGCGCCAGCACTTGTTTCTCCAAAGCCACCCGGCTTTAGTGGACGGTGAGGGGAGGGGAGAAAGGCAAAGGGGAGGGGAGGGAGAAAGGAGGTGGGAAGGCAAGGAGGCAGGCCCGGCGGGGGCGGGACCCGACTCGCAAACTGTTGCATTTGCTCTCCACCTCCCAGCGCCCCCTCCGAGATCCCGGGGAGCCAGCGTGCAGCGAGAGCCAGAGGGTCCGGAGCAAGCCTGGAGGCAGAGGAGGCGACGGAGGGAAAGCGACCGAGCTAGCTGCTTCAGTGTGGGACAGGAGCCGAAGGGACGCACCACGTCAACCCCAGCCGGCTCTGGCGACAGCCAACGCCTCTTGCGGCGCGGCGTCTTCGAAGCCGCCGCCCCGGAGCTGCCTTTTCCTCTTCAGTGAAGTTTTTAAAAGCTGCTGGAGACTCGGAGGAAGCGAGGAAAGTGCCGGGTAGGATTGACGGCTGCCTTTGTCCTCCTCCCCTCCACCCTGCCCCTCCCCCAGGGTCTCCTGTCCTGCTGCTGCCTCCGCCTGCTCCTCTCAGCCCCCTCAAACCCCCTGCAGTCAGCCCAGGGCAGCCAGCCGGAGTTTGCAGAGAGGTAACTCCCTTTGGCTGCGAGCGGGAGAGCTAGCTGCACGTTGCAAAGACGGCTCTGGGGTGCCAGGAGACCGGGGAGCCGCTTCAGCACTGCAGCCAGAATCTGGCTGGTTAGGCGGTAAGCAGGTCAGACCCCCAGATTCCTCTTACTCCATCTCCACCTCCCCCTGCACTCTGCTTCCCCCTCCCACCAGTTTGTGGGGCCAGAGATCAAAGGATGAAAAGGCAGTCAGGACTTCAGTAGCCACCCCCCCCCAAAAAAAAAGAAAAAAGAAAGAGAAAAAGAAAACAACAACAAACAAAACCCCAACCAAACCCAAACAAACAAAACCCAATAGCAAAACCCAAAACAAAACAAAACAAAAAGAAAATAACCTGGTTCCTATTTGCACCTGCTTCAGTGGACACCAAATTCAGAAGGCAGAGGGTTTTCCTCCCCACCCGCCTTCAAGATTTGAGCATCTTTTGAATCTACCCTCCAAGTATTCAGGGGCAGATTGTGAGCCTACCAGGGGATATCGTGTCCAGCGCGTGTTTCCTCTGCACGAGACTTTGAGGCTGTCAGAATTCTTTGGAGTTGTTACTCCCGCAAGTTTCCTTCCCAGGAGCTTCCCGCAGGTGGGCAACTAGCTGCAGCAACTACGCATAGCAGCCTGTTGAACTCTTCTCAGCAAGAGAAGGGGAGCAGGATAAAAGAATTGGGTGGAAGATTCACCCAAGCTTAAGGATGGAGGTGCAGTTAGGTCTGGGGAGGGTCTACCCCCGGCCGCCGTCCAAGACCTACCGAGGAGCTTTCCAGAACCTGTTCCAGAGTGTACGCGAAGTGATCCAGAACCCGGGTCCCCGGCACTCTGAGGCTGCGAGTGCAGCACCTCCCGGCGCCCGTTTGCAGCAGCAGCAGGAGACCAGTCCCCAGCAGCAGCAGCAGCCGCAGCAGCAGCAGCAGCAGCAGCAGCAGCAGCAGCAACAACAACAGCAGCAGCAGAGTGAGGATGGCTGTCCCCAAGTCCAGAGCAGAGGCCCCACAGGCTACCTGGACCTGGACGAGGAACAGCAGTCTTCACAACAGCAGTCAGCTCCCGAGGGCCCCCCGGAGAGCGGCTGCGTCCCAGAGCCCGGAGCTGCCTCGGCAGCCGGCAAGGGGCTGCAGCAGCCGCCGCCAGCACCTCTGGAAGAGGATGACTCAGCTGCCCCTTCCACGTTGTCCCTGCTGGGCCCCACTTTCCCCGGCTTAAGCAGCTGCTCCACCGATCTTAAAGACATCCTGAGCGAGGCCGGCACCATGCAACTTCTTCAGCAGCAGCAGCAACAGCAGCAGCAGGAGGCGGTATCTGAAGGCAGCAGCAGCAGCGGGAGAGCGAGGGAGGCCACTGGGGCTCCCATCTCCTCCAAGGACAGTTACCTAGGGGGCAGTTCGACCATCTCGGACAGCGCCAAAGAGTTGTGTAAGGCAGTGTCGGTTTCCATGGGCTTGGGTGTGGAGGCATTGGAGCATCTGAGTCCTGGGGAACAGCTTCGGGGGGATTGCATGTACGCCCCGCTCCTGGGAGGTCCACCAGCTGTGCGTCCCACTCCTTGTGCCCCGTTGGCTGAATGCAAAGGTTCTCTGCTGGATGATGGCCCGAGCAAGGGCACCGAAGAGACTGCTGAGTATTCCCCCTTCAAGGCAGGTTACACCAAAAGGCTGAACAGTGAGAGCCTGGGCTGCTCTGGCAGCGGCGAAGCAGGGGGCTCCGGAACACTTGAGCTGCCATCCGCCCTGTCTCTGTACAAGTCTGGAGCACTGGACGAGGTAGCAGCTTATCAGAGTCGCGACTACTACAACTTTCCGCTAGCCCTGGCCGGGCCGCCGCCCCCTCCGCCGCCTCCCCATCCTCATGCCCGCATCAAGCTGGAGAACCCCCTGGACTATGGCAGCGCCTGGGCGGCCGCGGCGGCACAATGCCGCTATGGGGATCTGGCGAGCCTGCACGGCGGGGGTGCAGCAGGACCGGGCTCAGGCTCACCCTCAGCTGCCGCCTCCTCTTCCTGGCACACTCTCTTCACAGCCGAAGAAGGCCAGCTCTATGGGCCCTGTGGCGGAGGCGGGGGCGGCAGCACAGGCGAGGCAGGGGCTGTAGCCCCATACGGCTACACTCGGCCACCTCAGGGGCTGGCGGGCCAAGAAGGTGACTTTCCCCCACCTGATGTGTGGTATCCTGGCGGCGTGGTGAGCAGAGTGCCCTATCCAAGTCCCAGTTGTGTCAAAAGCGAAATGGGCCCCTGGATGGAGAGCTATTCTGGACCTTATGGGGACATGCGGTAAGTTTCTCCTCCTAAAAATGTCTTTAAGCCTAGAGTCAGTCCTCTCCTCCCCGCGCGAACACTGTTCTTGGGCGAGCTGAACAAGCTTCCACAGAAAGGGCCGCCCTAAATCTGGAGCCTTTCCCTGGACTCCTGGCCTACCAAAGATTCGACCTTTACGCTCTGAACCCCCACTGTGTGCTCCAGTCCCCACCGCTGTGAGCCCTGGGTGCTGGTGCAAGCCCTTCCAGATTCCTTGACAACCCCCGCCCCCCACCAGCCTCCAAAACTCTTCCCTGCCACTTGGTACTCCATGTCCCGCGGACTCCAAATTTAAATCCAATTGCAAGGGCCATCTTCCGAAATAAAGCCCTTAAGCCCTCCACTACTTCTCCTTCTCCCCGCCCCCAAATCAGAGAACCTGGACAAGAAATATGGGCACTTTCTCCTCTTAAGGTCTGTTAGGGATTGCCCTCCGGCCTGTGGCTGGTCTTGGCAGGTTAGAGGCAAAATAACTGACCCAAGCTTTTCTCAACCCGCCTCCTCCAAAGAGATGAAGTGGAGTATGGGATTACGGGAAGAATGCGGTCTCTGGGTTCTGAGGGCCGTTGTGTGAAGAAGGGGTGAAGTCCCTTTGCTGGCAACAAAGAGGACTTGCCCCAGGGTTGGAGGTCAGGAGAGAGACTCCAACCAGGCAAGATTAGAGCAGGTAAAGGTAGGGGAAAGCCAAATGACCCCTTTCCTCGTAAACAATGGGCAGGATTTGCCCTCACAGCTTGACAATGTTGGAACTAGATGGTAGTGTTGCTTTTCTCTTGTAAAATGTTTATTTGCTCTATGGATTACAACAGATCCACAGTTCCTACTTTGAGTTTGCATTAGCTCTATAAAGAGGAGAATGTTCTTTTAATGAACAATTTAACCAGACTTGAGTCTGACTTACAAAAGTGTTGGGAAAAAAGTTTAAAAGATTTCCTGCTATTCCAGTGTGCATAGAAATCTGCTTTTGTGAGATTAGGGTTTACAAAAGGAATAGGGCTTTTCAATATATTCCTTCATTTTAAGGACATACTTGCATTTTAAACATATGTTACCTCTAACAAATTAAGTAAGAACTGTTAGGGACCTATGAGCCTTAATCTTGCCCAAGAGTTTTCATTAGGACGTGAGAAAAGTGGCAGTCAATTTCATCTTGCGAGTTAAAACACAATTGAGCACTTTGGAGACCACATTAAATATTTTTTTCCCAACAAACTAAGATATTAGTTTATCTCTGTGAGGGAGGGAATATTGATTGGGGAACTAACTCCTCAGATCTGCTGGGTGCTGATATCCTCATGGATGCTGACGTCTTGTTCCGTGTTTCTGTAGCTATTTTCTTTACCTGTGACTTTTCAAAATTTGTTAGACTTAGCATCTTTGGAGACTTAAATCCAACAGTTTGCTTCCTTTCACTGATGCTTCTGTTCTTGGAAGGTTGATAGCACAGTGTTAGACAAGAAAGAGGAGGAAAGGATTTCATAAAATATTATTTTCTAGGCTACTGAAGAAACAGCTTCTAACCAGGCTTTATATTTTTTAGGTTCTTAAGTTTTGGCTTACAGGATTTTCAAAGGCTTCATTTATATTGTCATTCTTTTCTAGTTAATTTGAAGTTTGTTTTATTTTTAATTTTTGCAATGTGGTTATACTGTGGGACAAAAGGTCTTCATTTTATAAGAACAGATTTACTTTCTAGAGTATATTATTTTTTCCTAGGGCGGTTGCTAGTCAGCGGAGCTCTCTTCTACTGTGAACTATTTTTTTTTGGCAGGGTTGGGAGGAATGTATAAGGTGCTTCATGACCTTCCCAGTCACTGGAACCGTCCTGTCCCTCTTCTGTATGCCTCCCCCAACACCCAAGTAACTCAGTTAACAGGGAGGAGATGAATGATTCCACATATTTGTTAAGAGATGTGTGCGTGTGTTTGAAGACATAACCTGAAATTTTCAGAAAGTGTCTACAGAGAGCTTTTAAATAGTTCTTCCCATCAAGTGTGCAGTAAGCTAGGGGATTTTATCCCAGGTCTTCATGGAAAAACTTCTCTATTTCTAAAACCTGCATAAATTAATGATCTCAACTAGTGAGGCATTTGCAGTACCCAAAGAAAGTACAAGATTATTTAATCTTTCCTGGTTTGTGATTGCTGCACTGGTTATAGGAATCTAGTGAAAGGGAAAACTGGCATTCCTGTCTTGTGTGTTGACAAAGATTTTTCATTTCTAGGACAAAGAAAATCCTTGAATCAGGGTTTTGAAAATTTATCAATTTCATCAGAATTCAACCAATCCCAATCTAAAAGTTGGTATTTTCTTACTTTCTCTTTCTTTCCCTCACTTTGTAGGGGCACAGTTTGGTGAAAGTCAAGGAATTATTTTAAGCCAAAGCTAGAGCTTCCACCCTCTCTGTACTGCATGCATTATATGCCAACTTTGAGTTAAAAGTCTCAACATTCTAGAGACTTTCAATAATCTGTTGGATTATTCCCTTTTCCAATTGTGTGTGTGTGTTCATACACGTTATTTAATTGTAGAGGTTTTGACTTAATAACTTCTGGAATAGCTCTGTGTTCTTATACATCTACAATATTTCTGCCAAGAGGAGAGAGGCCTAAGGTGGTCCTTTAATTTTTTTTTTTTTTTTACTTATTTTAGCATGTGGTATGGACGGAAGGAATAATAAAAAGTGATAGGGCTTGTGTGAAACCCTGATAATATTTTATGGAGCTGCCTTCTACCGAGATCAAATAAGACTACAACTTTGTTAATTGACCACTGCCTCACTTGACAGAAGTAGGGCCCTTTATATCCCAACAAGCAGCATAATAATATGACAAATATTTATTCTTGGGAGATGAGACCAAGTGGAGCCTGTTCAGGAATTAGAGTTGGGGTTTAGATAAATTATCCAGATGCAAAAAGAACATTTTAATTTTTCTCTTGATAATTTGTTCTGGTCTTCATAATAGGTAGTATTTTAGTAGTGCTTTGAAATTGGCAAATCCTGCCTTTCTCCATTAGTTGTTTCAAAAGAAGTCATTTTATTAATTCCCCTTTTCATCTCCTCTCCTCTCCACAGTTTTCAAGTGACTTTTTATGACTATCCTGCAAGGAGCAGTTTCTCTTTTTTTGTAAATCTGAGTTTTGCTTTGGGAATGACGCTCTCTGTCCATAGGCCTTCAGGGTCAATATGTTGGAAAGAAGCATCCTTTCTTCATGGTCAGCAAATAACTGGTGAGTTCTGTCTGGGTACCAGTAATCAGAACCCGAGGACCACATAGCCACACTGGGTGGTACCCCATTTGAAAATATGTGCAAGATGTAGTGATAGAATTCTTCTCTTGGTTGTCCACAGAGTACCTCTCTCATCTTGGCCAAAGGTTAACATCAGTGAGAGACATTTTTTAAGAAGCTTGCAGCTTTCCTGTTGCAGGGTCACTTAAAGGTGCTTTCTTGCCAGTGCTAATTTTGCCTCATCAGACTTCCATTCTTTTTAGGCTGTAAACTTTGATATTAATATATTGAATTTGCTGGCACATTTCATTTTCTTTTTTAAATGTTTTACCTCCCTGTAGTAATTTTCTCATCTGGTATACATATATGTATTTAAACCAAACAATTCTTTGGTCTCCCGACTCTTACTTGTACTGTGGCTGCTCTTGGTGGGATTATGTGAGTTGGAGTTAGGGACATGGACAATTTTACTATTATTGTTATTTACAGTGATATCAAGACCACCAGTTTCATTCAGAACTGTGCTAAGCAGAAAGCAGAATGCCAGCTGGTTGTGGTAAGCAAGGGGCTTATTTTATAACCAAACCTGAAATCATGATTCTGAAAAATAGAAAGCAAATAAAAATCAAGTTTTGTGAGGTTGGTTCGAGAGGGAAAAGGAAACCTCTCCCCACCCCCTACCTCCACCATTTTCTCTTTGTCCGCAGCTTCCTTAAGTGCTGCCTGTCCCCGATTTTCTTTCTTTCTACTCCTTTCATGCTTTTGACATTGGAATATAGACTTTTTTTTCTACTTTTCAGGATATTTTTTCTCATTACACCTGCGGCATGCTCCTAAAGAGTTTTTTTTTAAATCTGGAGAGTAACAGATCAGATCAACCTCAGCACCTTTCTTTTAAGACTAGATGACTTGAAGAGATTGCAAAATGAATAGCTGGGGTTTTTTTACCTAAGGTTAGAGCCTGATTCAACGGTTGCTGAGGGAGCTGAAATAGATGGCTTGAGGACTTGGTGATTTAATGAAGTATTTTGCTGGCTGCTGTCTCTGTCTCTTGTTCTCTGTCTCTCTCTGTCTACTGGCTATTTTGGCAACGTTTTCTCAAAACTTGAGAATAACTGGACCCTCTCACCTCTGAGACAGCTCTGTCTGGGTCAAACTTCTGCAGTGCTTTCACAAGTAGTACCTGATCTATATGTGACAGTGCTTGCTACATTTGTCTGGCTGGGTTAATATGGTGATGCTATATGTGAATTAATCATTTTTTAAAAAAGAAAGGTATTGAAGAAATTATTCAACCTCACAATTTGCCTGCCAGCATTACATCAAGTTCTGAGATGTTGAACTCAGAGTAAGTTATCCTCATCCTAGGCACAAAGTTGACTTTTTTTCCCTCGTTGCTTGTAAAGCTCCATACAGTTATCAGTATTGGTTGGCATTTGCCATATTGAAGAGAATTATGAAATCTCATATTTATATAGCGCTCTTTTCAAAGAAAAGACCCAGCATCTTCTGGTTTATTCACTAGCACTCATGTAAGTTTGAGTAAGCCAGGAGGGTGCTTAGTGAACATCCCTTTGCTAGTTGAGGGAGTAGAAGTTGTTGCATTTTCTATAACATTTGTTTACAATAGGGAAACCTCTCTAGAGTGGCACTTCCCAACTTTTTTTCTTGAACTTTCCCATCTGACAGATGATGTTTTAGATTTTTGCTCAGTAAGGGCTACTTTTAGTGACTGCTGCTGTGATTTATGCACAGTTCCTTGCACACTCATGAGTGCTGCCATCCCTTCTGTCTTACACCAATTCCTGTTGCCAACCTACAGGGCAGAGCAGTGCTGAGAGTGGCTCATCTAGATAAGCTTATAGCTCTAAAGCACTGGTTACTTGAGAATGCTGCCAATTTAGATCATGCAGTACCTGAGTTTTATTTTTTTTTACTCAACAGCTTTATTTATTTTTTTAACATCTTTATTGGAGTATAATTTTTTACAGTGGTGTGTTAGTTTCTGCTTTATAATAAAGTGGATCAGTTATACATATACATATGTTCCCATATCTCTTCACTCTTGCATCTCCCTCCCTCCCACCCTCCCTATCCCACCCATCTAGGTGGTCACAAGGCACTGAGCTTATCTCCCTGTGCTATGTGGCTGCTTCCCACTAGCTATCTATTTTACATTTGGTAGTGTATATATGTCCATGCCACTCTCTCACTTTGTATATATACCCTGAGAAAACCATAACTCAACAGCTTTATTGAGACATAATTCACAATATATAATTCACCCATTTAAAGTATACATACAATTCAGTGGGTTTTTGTAATCATATTCAGAGTTGGGCAACCATCTCCGCAATCAATTTTAGAAAATTTTAACCACTTAGCAGTCAAATCCCACCCCAACCCTGAGCAACTATCAACCACCAGTCTACTTTCAGTCTCTATGGATTTGCTTGTTCTAACATTTAATATAAATGGAGCCATGCAACACGTCACCTTTTGTGACTAGCTTCTTTCATGTAGAATAATACTTTCAATGCAATGTTCATCCATGTTGAAGCACATCTCAATACTTTCCATTTTATGAATGTACCTCACTTTATCTATCCATTCATCAGTTGTTGGACATTAGAGTTGTTTCAATCTTTTGGTTATTATGAATAATACTGCTATGAACATTTATGTACAAGATTTTTTTTATGAACATGTTTTTTAATTCTTTTGGGTACATACCTAGGATTGGAGTTTCTGGGTCATATAGTAACTCTGTGTTTAACCTATTGAGGCACTCCCAAACTGTTTTTAAAAGTGGCTACACCATTTTACAATCTTACCAGCAATGTATGAGGGTCGGATTTCTCCACATCCTGCCAATACTTGTTATTGTCTTTTTAATTAGACATCACAGTGGGTGTGAAGTGGTATCTCAAAGTGGTTTTGATTTGCATTTCTCTAATGACTAATAATATTAAGCATCTTTTTATGTGATTATTCATTGTTTGTATATCTTCTTTGCAAAATAGGCCTTTGCTCATTTGTAATTAGATTATTTGTCTTATTGAGTTGTAAGAGTTTTAAAAAATATATTCTAGATACAAATCCTATAAGAAATTACAATTTGTGAATATTTTATCACATACTCTGAGTTGTCTTTTCACTTTCTTGGTGGTATTCATTAAAGAACATGCTTTAAAAATTTTGAAGTCCAATGTACTTTTTGTATGTAGCTTGTGATCTTTGTATCACATCTAAGAAGGTTTTGCTTAATCCAAGGTCACAAAGATTTATACTTAGCTTTCCTTCTAAGAGTTTTATAGTTTTAGCTGTTAAATTTAGGTTTTTGATCAATTTTGAATTAATTTTTATGTAAATATCTAGTCACCACAGCACCATATGTTGATTCTTTCCCTATTTAACTGTCTTGGCACCCTTTGTGTAAAATTATTTGACTGTAAATGTTTTTTTCTGGACTCTGGGCTATATTACAATACATTGATCCTATACCAATACCATGGTGTCTTAATTACTGTAGATTTTTAATAAGTTTTGAAATGAGGAAGTGTGAGTCCTTCAATTTTGTTCTTCTTTTTCAAGATTGTTTTTGACTATTGTGGGTCCTTTGAATTTCTGTATGCATTTTAGGATCAGCTTGTCAGTTTCTACAGAGAAACCATTTGGGATCCTGATAGAGGCTGCATTGAATCTGTAGATCAATTTGGGGAGTGTTGTCATCTCCACATTAAGTGTTCTGATCCATGGCCATGGAATGTTTTTCCATTTATTTATGTCATTTTAACTTTTTTCAACATTTTGTAGTTTTAAGAGTATAAATTTTGCACTTCATTTGTTTAATTAGTTCCTCAATATTTTAATTTTTGATGCTACTATGAATGGAATTTTCTTAATATCCTTTAAAATTGTTCATTGCCAGTGTATAGAAATATAACTGATTTTTGTATATTGACTTTGCATCCTGCAACCTCACTGAAAGTACCTGAGTTTTGAACCCCTTTGGGACTAAAGAGGCAAAAGGTTTCTGCTGCTGTGTTGAAAGTTAAAGCATACTTTGTTTCATCCTGTATGAAGCCTGCATAAGGACACTGTTCTCAATTTTCCTCAACTGTGAATTAGAATTGGTAATGCCATCCCCTTCCTGGATGAATAGAAGAGTGTCTCTAAAATTTTCAGGTCTTCGGAGAACAGTAGAGAAGAAACATATTAATAAGGTTTATTCAGTTAGTATTCCTCTTTTTAGTATTTGGATTTGGGAACTACTAGTGAGGGGATGAGGAATAATAATTTCTATGCACTAAACTAACATGAAGAGGTTACAGATGCAAACTAAGCCAAAGAAATAACTAGCTAGCTGTATTTGGCCTATGTTTAGGTTTGTATAAGCAACTGGAGTCATCATTTTATGTTTTTATATGTTGTCCTTTAGATAAGGTAAATGCCACAACTACTTCTGGTGTGTATTTGTAGATGAAAAAGTGGTCCATTTACTCTCATATAATTTGGACTTCTTTCCAGGGATGTACTCTATAACCATAAAGAAGAGATAAAATTTACCTATAAAGGGATTGAACTTTGGTCTTATTAACACTCTAGGCTAAGGGTCATATCTAATCAGCTATAGCTATTGTGTCCTGAAAATGGTAAATGAATGGCAGGTCACTGAACAAAAGTTCCTCTTGTGACGTAGTTGTCTTTAGAGATTACCCTAATAAAGTGATTTTTTAAAAGTATTCATCAATCAACCACTTTTCATTAAACACCTGCTTTATGCCCATCTGTGTACTAGAGAGAGATCAGGGTAAAGGGAACACAATTCAGGGAGAATCTTGAGATCACTGCCCTCAAGGAGCTTATAGCTATTAAAACAAAAATAAAAACAAAACAGAACGGCAACACCATGATGCCAGTATGATGAGATGCTGGATTGTATGGTATGTATTTTTTAAATGCAGATATCCAAAAGAGTAATGGATCAACATAGGTGGAAGTGGTCAACAATATTACCTGTGGCTGCTTTTTATCCTTATGGATGAGGTTGGGACATGATTTAACTCAAGCAATAGATTATAGGTCTTGATGAATATTTCAGATACCAGAAGGTAGTATTTCTGGAAAGACAATGAAGAGTGAACTCAAGTAAGGGGTTGGAATCTATTTCTCCTTTTTCAACAGTGCCACCCCAGTCAAGTTAGTTACTAGTTACTTTCTCATTTTTGGCTATATTGTTGCACTTGCTGGGAACATGTTTTGATGTCTTTCACTATACAAGTCTACAATATATAAGGAATTAAATAAAAATGAGGGTGATTAATGGGTCTAAGTTTGACATGAGAGCCAATAAAGATGCCCAGTGTGGTGGTCAGATCAAGAATTATTATTCTGCTTTCAAGTTTTCCATTGATCATGGTGGCTTGCTTTGAGGTTCTGTATACATGGGGTTTCAGGGTGTTGGTTAAGGGAGAGAAGCAAGGAGCACAAGTCAGACAATTCTGGGAGTAAGGGGAACATGAAAACTTCCTTTTATAAGGCCTTTGCTGAATTAGATGATGTAGCTTTAAAATGGCCAACCCCTTAATTATGGGTTCTGTTTTGTGCAAATTGAGTGTGTCCCTTGCTTGTGGAAGTGTAGTCTTACTATCTGGCCGCTAGGGGGACTGCAAGTGTCCTGTGACAGGGTTTCCCTGGAAAAGTTTGCCTCCTTTGGTGGATTCAACATATCACAGGATAACTTGAGCCAGAACCACCTAGTACCAGACAATAAATAAGCTACAGTCGTACTTAGTATTTTATCTGGGATGTTCTTTTCCAAAGTGTAAAACATTTTTAGTAGGACTATTTGACTCCTTGACACCTTTTTCTGAATGTAGCACAGGGAACAGTGACATTGGACATATTCCAGTAACACTTCACAGTTTACAAAGTTGTTTCGTATTCCATTATTGCATTTCATCCGCATTTCTACCATATACAAGTAGCCAGGTTTACTGTGTTTTAATACTCTCCATACTATTATAATACTGTCATTCCCATTGTAAATATTATGTTCAGAGAAGTTAAGTGACGTGTCTAAAGTCAAACAGCTTCAAGGTGGCAGAGCTGGGATTTCAGCCCCACTCTTTGTTCCTCAAATCAAGTGTTCCTTTTTTATCACACAGGTCACTTACCTCATAGATAGGAAATAGGAGAGTCATAGAGGCAGAATAACCTTAACTAGTATCAATAGAAATTCATGAAGCTCTTAAGGCTTCTGGGTCTTTTATCCACTTACTGGACTGATGGATTGGCTTGTGAGCATTCAAGTTGCCAACAGCCTTGCCATCCTACTTTATAGACTGCATTTATTCGACAAATACTTACTGAGCTTTTTATATATCAAATTCTATTCTCAGCACCTATGACACAGCAATGAACAAGGCAGACAAAAATTCTTCCCTTCATGGAGTTTACAGTTTAATGAAAGGAGACATGTAGAATATATCTGCTGGGGATAAATGTCATGAAGAATAATTTAGCAGAGTGTGGGGAATAGGGATTGATAGTGGGAAGGACTATTTTATATCTGTTGGTCAGAGAAACCCTTACTGAGAAGGTGATATTTGAGCAGAGACCTGAAGGAAATTAGGAAGTGAGGCATAGGGATATCTGGAGTTAGAATATTCCAGATACAGACAACCACAAGTAGAAAGGACCTGAGGCAGGACCATACTTTGTATGATGGACAATAGCAGAGAGGCCTGTATGGCAGTTTAAGTAAATGGAGAGTGATAAGAGATGAGATCAGAGTTAATAAGGGACATCTCAGGTCTTCCTTAGGACTTTGGTTTTTACTCTGATATGGGGAGTCATTGGAAGATTTTGAATAGAGGAGTAACATGATCTGACATATTTTATCAGATTCTCTTCTTCAGAACATCTACCACTCTTTGATATTTTATACATTTGTTTGTTTACTGGTTGTCTGTGTGGAGAAAACACTGTAAGAGCAAGGGGAAAGCAAGGAGATGAGGCTACTGCAGTGATCCAGGTAAGAGATGATGGTGGTTTAGACCAGAGATTATTGGTAGAGGAGATGAGAAGTAGCTGGATTCTTGATGTGTCTTCATGGTAGATCCTACATACAGCATTTACTGACAGATTAGATACTTGTTGTGAGAAAAAGAGAGAAGTCAAGGCTGATTGCCAAATTTTTGATCTGAGCAATTTGAAAAATGTGATTACCATTTACTGAAATGATGAATATTGTAGGTAAAGCCTGTATGTGTGTGTGGGTGGGTAGGAATCAAGAGTTTGATTTTTGATGTATTAAGTTTGAGTTATTTGGTGAACATCCTGTTGGCTTCTTCTCAGTTTTCATTCAGTGCCCTTAGCTTTCTGCTTTTCAAGGAGATTAAAACCTTAGAGACCACCTAGATCTTTGGTGCCCTCTCACTTCTCCTCTTTTGCTTTATAGAGGCCTAGAGAGGAGTGGAGTCTTGTCTAGGGAGAAACAACAAGCTAGCAACATAACTAGAGCACAAACTCAGTTCTCCTGGATTCCAGCTTGGTGCTTCTTAGCGTTATTCTGAGACCTCATTTTGGGGGTGGTGTGAGTTTCTTCTTCTTGCCCAAACCTTAAACCAGGTAACTAAACTAAATAATGAATAAAAACCCAGAACATCACGCAAAGTGGCTGCTGCCTTCAACTGAAACAAAATATTGTTACTATGTTTTTACTGAACCACACACCAAAATAATTTATCCATGAAAAACACAGTAAGCAGACTTTTAAAGGCCACTGAGCTTTGATCTAAGCTGAAACTTACAGAGATCTGGAACATAAATGGCCTGAGATTGTAGGATATTAGAGTCTATGGAACGTGGGAAACCATCTTGTCCAGTTTGGTCATTTTATGAATTAGGTGCTTGAGGCAGAGAAATGGAAAGGAATTTGAACAAAGTCACACAGAAAGCTAGTTTCTTTTAGTCAGAGCCTATTCTGAGGGTTAGCTGTAGGTTGCTCCTTTGGAAAATTCTATGTTGGAAAAGTGATTCCCCACTCAGAACAAAGAATTTTAATAGCAGTAATAATGATAGCACTTACTATGTGCCAAATTTTGGTGCCTTACATGGGTTAACTAATTTAATTCTCACAAAAACCTTGGTAAATAGTCCCAGAGAGGTTAAGTGACTTGCCCAACGGTCACACAGCTAGGAAGTAATAGAAGTCTGGCTTGTAACTGTGAGGTTCTAAGCACTGTTTAGTACCAACAGCTTCTCAGATTAGCTAGTCATTCACGGCTACTATCCCAAAAGACTGGTGACTAGGGTGACCTCATTAAGCACTGACCCTGTATAGTCCACTGATCCTCACAGAATACCTGAGTTCCTGGAGATTAAAGTGGAGGTGGAGGGACATAAAGGGGGTGGTGGGAAGAAGTTGATAATTTACAATAGGGATTGGAAAGCAGAACTACAGAAATTGTTGAAAAAAGCCTGGAGATTCCAAGGTGGTTGAAAATCTCAAAGCCCACTACAAACCTGGGCAATGCAGTGCCTGCTTAAATAGGAGAGAAACTAAGGTAAGAAAAATAAAATAGCTGATTTCTTGAAGTCAGGAACTCTTTTATGTGTTTTACATGTGTTAGTTCATTTAATTCTCAAAATAACTCCCTGAGGTATGTAGGATTATCATTCCCATGTTACCAGTGAGTGAATAGGAACAGAACAATTAAGTAACATGACCAAGGTTATAGAACAAGTAAGTGAAAGAAACTATATTAGAATCTAGGTAGCTCTGCTCCTCAACTTATACTATTTTTCACTACATTTAGGGAAAGGAGTGCTATTCATATTATAGAATTTGTTAAATGCAAAAATGTTGTGCCTGAGCTTCAAACATTGAGCAACTCCTGTCCTTAAAATACACCAGCTTCTTTTAAGGACTCTTAGGAGGAAAGGTACTTATCCAAGGGCACATGGTGAGTAATTAGTAGAACCAAAGTCTGAACTCGAGACTCCAGACTGCCAAACCTCTTTGCATTTTATCAATCTGTTTCCATTCTCACACTGACTTGTCTCCCTTTATTCCTCCTTCTGTATCCCCTGCCTCTCACTTTTTAAAATTAACTTTCTGCATCAGCAAGATTGGACAGAGAATGGGAGAATGATCAGAATCCATGTCCTACAAGGCATTGTCAAAAGGAACAAAAACGTCAGGAAAAAATGTCAGCACATGGGATTTGCCCTAAATAAGAAGGGGAACTTCCCAGTATGAGAAAATGCTACCTCTGTCCTTCTAGCCCAAATTGGTTGTGCAGGATTCCATAGGAAGTCATGAATATGATTGTCAGATGACTTTTTTGTTATTGTGGAAATGGAAGAAGGCCACTATGAAAGTCTGCTTCTCTCCAGATTTTTTTAAGGAAGGTGCAATCTTTCCACTCATATAAGTGACAACTACTTAGGAATTTATTTTGAAAATTGTCAGTACATAAGAGAAAGCATCTTTCCAAAAGTGTCATGTTGGTCCACTTCTCTGAAGCATTGTCCAACCTCTGATTAGATGATGAGGTCGCATAAACTGAGAGTTGGGAGTAAGATGGAAAATCCTTTGATGTTTGGGTGCAGAAAGGATTCCAAAACATGTTTTGAGTCTGTTTATTTTACCTACGTCTCCTTCCCTTTCATCTTTGTTTAAAAAGACAAAGGTTAGCAAGTTTGTAGTCTGTTGGAGTTTCCAGTTGTTCATTTGAAAAATCTGTTTGATCAGGCATTTAAATAAAAAGGACCAAATTATACTGAGATATTTCAGTCACCATCTACTTAATAATAAACCAAAAACCTTAACCATACTCATATTTTTGTATGTCATTTTCTTTGGACACCTGCTAAGCCTTGCTGAGGTGCTAGATTGATTCAAAATGTGCCATCATCAGAGATGATCCCACAGTGTCTGGGAAAAGCTGCACTGGAGGCTTTGGGAATTAAGGTAGTGAAACGATGTGTTGTTGTTTACCAAAGCCTTCTCTGTCATTCCCTCTCCCTGAGTTCCAGTCCTCATCACCTCTTGCCTGGATTAGTGCAGTGACCTCATGCTTGCTCTCCCTAGTCCTCTGTGCTGCTCTCTGATTCATATTGTATTCATCCTACCAGATTAACTTTCCCAAAGCTCAATTACAATATTGTTAGTATCTTCCTTTAAACATCCATTAGTCTATAAGCTCCTTGAGGGTTAGAACTCTGTTTAAGTTATCTCTATTCTCAATGCTTAGCACAGAAGAAGCCTTCCTGAGCAGTTGTGTAATGCATGTTTGAAATTGCAGCTCCTCTCCATTTGCTTATAGGTTAAAATACAAATTATTTAAGTCTGGTGTTCAAAGCTTTTCATTATCTGTATTACTTTTCCAGCCTCAATTCCTATAATTCCCCTACAGAAATCTTTAACTCCAGCCACATGGATCTGTCACCTTAAACCTTTGTCACTCCTTTTTTTCTTTGAACTTGTTGTTTTTCCTATTATTCCTTTGGCCTTGAAGGCTATCCCAATTTTAATACTATCTATTTTTCTAACCTTAGCTCAAATATAGTCTGAGATGAAATTTCTCATCCCCTAATCCATTGAGAAAGTTATCTCTGTGACATGATATGGTTGAAAGAATGTAGACTTCAGTTTTCTTCATCTGTAAACTAGTGCTCAAAATCTCTAGACTATAAGACTTTTGCAAGGAGATGGTCAGATGACGTGATGCATGATGGATGTCAGGTATAAGTCAAGAGTTAGTGCTTAATATCTTTTAGATTCAGCCCTTTTTTCCTTCTCCATTGATATATACTTAGTTATTAAATTATAATTATTTGTGTGCTTATCTTATATATCTTTTTAAATTGTACTCTCTTTTAGGGTGAAGGTTGTTTCATGGATATATTTGTGTAAATTATACAAAACACATAGCTTAGCATTTGGCTCATAGTAGGTATTCCATAAACATTTATTTATTCAGTGAATCTGAGCCAATCATATTAAGTGCCAAAAACAAATAATGGATTATAAGTTCAATTGATAGAAATATGGGATTCAGAATAAAGGAAGTGAATTCTGGTCAGACCATATTTACAATGTGTTGTTCAACCCCATTTTTCATGAGGCATCTCCTCTTGTAAAGCATGGAGAAGCTGAGATGCTGATTTGGGTATGGGAAGGGAGGTAGGGAGCAATGGACATAAATATTGTCTCAGTATATCTGAAGGACTGTCATGGAATAAAGGAGTTAGATATTTTCTGTAGTACCCCAAAGGGCAAAACCAATAAGGATAGGTTGCAGTTCAGTAAAAGGAAGACATTTTCTCATAGTGGATTCACCCTATATTGGAAGTTTCCAACAAGGACCAAATGAGTTTTGGGGTGTGTGTGTGTGCTAGTGTGTGTTTATCAAATTAGTTGCTAACATTGCACATAAAAATTCAGATTTCCAGTTTGGGAAATGAAGATCTGGAATTATTGGGACTACATTCCTGCATGACAATAACCAGCTGGAGGTGAGAAGCAAGTGCTCCTCTAGATGGAGCATGTACTTTCCAGTTTACCCAGACACGAACAACCTGCTTTATTCATTTAAGTTACTTGCTTGACTGTTCTAGGCATTTGAATTTGCCATCCCTGTCAGATCAGGGACCTGGGCAAATCTTGACAGCCTTCCTTACCCCAAGGGCTTTTCCTCCTCATCTAGGAGGGACTAAAAAAAAGTACAAGGGATGCTGCAATCAGATCTGACTTGGCTTTCAGTTTTGGCACAGCCATTTACCAACTGTATGACCTTGGATGAGTAACTTAACTCTCTGAACGTCAACTCATTCATCTGTATAACGCTCTCCTCACAGCATTACTGTGAAAACTAAATAAAACAACTATATAAAGGGCATGCCACTTAGTAGATGATGAAATACTAGTTCCCTTCTTCTTATTCATGGCACCCTTTATGTCCATTGGGACTATCACATAAGTAATAAATTCACCCACATTGAAGGCATTCAAGAAGAAGCTGGACTTGTTGGAGACCATGTATACAGGGAAGAGGTTTCAACTCATAGTAGGTGATTTCCACAGTCACTTTCTAACAATTTAAAAGCCTATCAATAACTCCAAAATGCCCAGCTGGATGATTTTAGACATACATCGCAGAGTTAGGGACTTTTAATAAAAAACAGATAGGATGAGGGCTCTTCGGGAAAAAGTTGGGGTCAGGGCTAAAATATAATGTGTTGACATTCAGGAATAGGCTTTGGCACCTGACAGATTTTAGTTTAAATCCTGAGTTTGACAATTACCAACTGTGTGTTCTGGGCCACTTAATCTTATTTTCAGTTTCCTTATTTATATAATGAAGATATTAATACTACTCTCATTGGGTTCTTGTGAGGAAAAGTGAGATAATGAATGTAAAAAATCTTGACCAGTGCCTGGCCTAGAATAAAAGCTTGATAAATGGTTCTCCTCTTCTTCCTCCTCCTCATTATTATTATTATTAGACCAGACCAGCAGAGCCTGGGAAAATGCATGGCTAGACTCTGACTGAAGTACATGAGCCTTTCCTCAGGCCACTGCTGTCCCTTCCTCCCCTCCACAAAGCTCTGTCTCCAAAATGCTTTGGCCGGAATGTAAGTGTGAGGTCATTGCAGATAACGGGAGCGTGATTTGCTTTGGTAATGCAAGTTATTCAGTTACTTCCCTCAGCCCAGCTGAAATCTTTTACTAGTTGATGCTTGTTTCAAAGTGCAAGACTGAGCTGGTCTGAGAAGACAGGGAGAGTGAGAAGACCCCTCCTCTCAGCTAGAGGTCATGATCCTCCACAGGGAACAGAATGACCCAGTGCAAAGTCTGGGCCCTTGGTGAGTTTGGGGCCCCTACATTTAAACAAGTCACTCCATTGCATACATCGATCCCCTTCCCCCACAGAATCACTGGGCAGGAATTTCCTTGACTCCTTCCATGGCCTGGAACCATCCCCCTTCTCATTCTTGTGCTCTACACAGCTGGCAAACAGCAGACAGCAGAACAAAAACAAGCCTCTTAGCATAGAGAGAGCGCTTCATAGCAATGCTGAATTTGCTTGGGAACCTCATGTTAACAGAGGACCTTCCTGACCGCCTCTCAACACCCCAAACAGATTGAAACATTTTTTTTTTACTGCGTCTCAGAGCAGCTCCTTGCCTGGGTATATTTAAAGATCTGCTGAGTCACTGAAGAGCAGGCTGGCATATCACAGGAGGCAAGGACTATACCCTAATCTATGGGGGAGTAAGTTGAGAGGTGAAATCTATGTGACTTCCTCCAATGGGGACAGGAAAGGTGACCCACTTCTAGCCCCCATGACTCTAGAGAGCATCTATTAAGACTTCTTATTCTATCACTTTTGGTTTTCTTCTTAGTTTATAAAAGAGTAAAGATGAGAGGGAGGCAGCACTTGTACCAGTGGGTCAGCTGTCTGAAATTGTAATGCTTCTTTCTGCTATAGGTAGCTGAAAGTAATATATATCTATTATAGGTAGTATAATTCTTTATACTTTGTCCACCACTGCAGTTCTGAATTTATTAGTAGAGAAAATGGCAGTTAGCAAGTGGTTCATTGTAGGTAAAGATTGGGCTTTTCTCCTATAAACCTGGTTTCATCCTGTAAAGCCCTGAGCTTCTCCTTGGTCCTGGCCTCTTTGAACCCTGTTCCACAGACTCCAATCCCCTTTCTCTTTCAAGGCAACTGCTCTCCTCTTTGTCCATTGCTGTCTCCCTTCATCTACTTTTGTCATTTCTACTTATTCAGTCTGTATCCCATGACTTACATAGCCTCGCCCCTCTTTCTATCATGCCATCTCCCTCTCATAAGAATCTTCCTAAAAGCCCTTCACTTTGCTGGGCATAGGAGCCAGAGTGGATCCAAAAGGGATGCTTCTTGGATGACTTTAAAAGGTTGGTATTAAGATTTTTTATCAGTGGCAGCAGTAACTTGTTCAGACAGCCATATCCAGGACCTAGAAGAAACCAGATAAGCCAAAATTTGCTTGAAACTGGCAGGAGACCTAGGCCTCTGCCTTCCTCCCCACCACCTTGTTTTATTGAGGTATAATTTATTTATAATATATGTCAATTTCAGGTGTACAACATAATGATTCTATATTTGTATATCCTTTCCCTTTTGAATTCAGTTTTAGATGGTTTTCAGAGGATATGGTGGCTGGCTTTGTTATGGCCAATTGATATGTGAAATGGTAGAGGACTGGAAAATGGGAGTGGAGCCATTGGACATATTTGAGACTAAATGATTCACATCCCTGGGAAGTATAAAGTGCTTGAGGGGCTTCCCTGGTGGCGCAGTGGTTGGGAGTCTGCCTGCCGATGCAGGGGACACGGGTTCGTGCCCCGGTCCGGGAAGATCCCACATGCCACGGAGTGGCTGGGCCCGTGAGCCATGGCCGCTGAGCCTGCGCGTCCGGAGCCTGTGCTCCTCAACGGGAGAGGCCACAACAGCGAGAGGCCCGCGTACCACAAAAAATAATAATAATAATAATAAAATAATAAATAAAGTGCTTGAAAGTGCACCAGGTACTTTCAGGCACATTGTCTTCTTTCCTTCTCAAAACCAACTTGGAGGTAGGCATAATATGGATCAAAATCCTCGTTTTACAGATGAAGTAACTGAGGCTGGAGGCAATTGCGGGACATTCCATGGTAATTTAGACAATAAGTGGAAGAACCAGGACTTGGACCATGTATTTCTGGTTGTAAGCCTTATTTTTTTTTCAAGCTCACTGTACAGATTTGCTTTTGAATAAATGAATGAATGAGTATACATTTGATTTGGGAACATTATTTTCAACTTTGAGTTAAAGATTTGCTCCATCCTTTGTGGATCATCATTTTAATTATCAGCAATATCAGTCTGGTCAAATGATAAACATTTCATTCATTAATTCACTAATTCATTCTTTTATTCATTAATACATTTCCTGAGTGCCAACTTTGTAACTGACCCTGTGCTGGATTCTGAGGATGAAAAGAGAAATAAGACATCATCTCAGGTCTCAAAGATCTCAGAGACTGGGGACTGGCATCTCAATAGTAAACATAAAAATAGATGCTTATGAAATAACATTACCAACATTTCAAGTCGTATCCCTCTTGCATAGTGAGTATGGCCCTCCTAAAAATGGGGATGTCTTTTATTTTGGGTACATGAATATGAAGTTTTAATGACTAACTGCTTTTTAATCTAATCCTATCTTCCTAAGAACAAAAGTGAAAGTGTCAGTGTGTGTGTGTATGTGTGTGTGTGTGTGTGTGCACGCGCACACACGCACTGTGGGTTGGGTGTGTGATGATAGATGGGAGCTAGGGGATTGCCAAGTAGGAGCTATGGGAGCAAGTTAAGTTGTCCTAGTGGATTCCAACCCAGTGTGTATGTATTATATAGAGGATCAGGGTGACAAGAATTGTTGTATAAGAGCTGATCTTAGACTTTTTCCAAGTAACCAGTCAGCAGAACTGGACCATCACTATTTCACTTGCTTTGAAAACATGACACTTAAGGCTCTTTCCTAGTGTGGGTAAGCTAACTATGATCAGATATTACACATTTTGAGCGTATCCATCTCAGTGCTAGATGTATATCAAGGTATTTTCTTGTTTAATCTTTAATCTGATCCTAGATGGTTAATGACTTGTTCAAGGTCATACAGTGAGTAACTTAGTGAATTTGGGATTTGAATTTCGGTTTTCAGCTTTTTGTCCTCTGGCCTCACTGCTGTTTTCACTATTCCACACAACTTCAGCTTTATTTTTCATAGAGACCATTAAATCTATTCTCCATTAGCCAAAGCTTCTTGCCTCCCTTCAACATTATTCTTCTCTAGAATGTTCTTAAGAAATCTTCAGAAAAGCTTTTACAACCTTCATGAGTACTATGGCCCAGAGCTTAATCCAGGCTTTTAAGTGTCTTGGTTAACTGTAAAATGGAAAATCAAAGTCTTAGCTACTTCAGGAAAAATTAGTTGGGGATGTGAATTTCCTTGGCAACTTGTCATCTCTATTTTACTTCCTTAGCTTCGTAAACTTACCCACAATGTTCTCTGAGAACTAATAGTAATGAGAATGATAGGGAAACACTTCCTTCCCTTCCCTTCCAAGAGCCCTTCAGCCAAGTCCACACCCCCTCCTGCTTCCCTATTTTCTGTGCAGACATGGAGGTGGGAGCTAGACATGAGTTCCTTTCAGCCGTGAGTTGATGCCAGGGTTTTCTTTTCCTCCCTCTGGACCAAAGTGGGAGGAGAAGTTGCATGATTACTAGGAGGACCATGAGTGAAGGAAAAGGCAGGGGTACATGAAAGAACAGTGAAGGTATGATTCAAATACCAGGATTTGTGTCCAGACTTTGTTGGTTACTATCTGTGTAACCTTGGACAAGTTAACAACTGTGAGTCAGAATTTACTCATCTGTAAATTAGAACATAAATTCTAATTTTATAGATGAAAGGATAAGTCTAAAAGTGTTTTGTAAACTCAGAAAGGGCTTATAGATTTAAAGTGTTGCTTTTTTATGGTCACAAAATAGTGCTATTCTTCACTGATGAAACCCTGTCCTGTTTTTCCTAAAAGCCTAAATATGTGTGGCTTAAGGGGTGGGTCTTTGCCCCTGTACCAGCCACATTACAGATGTAGTAACTATGGGCTGAGGGCAGTGGACTGCTTAAGCATTGAGAAAGTGTAAAAGGAGGGTTACACATTCAGGGATCAGCAGACGGCAGGTAAAGAAGACCAAGTCCCTCTCTCAATCTCCAAAGCCCCTCTTATTTATTCAGACTTAACATCTGAGGCTTCTTTCAAGTAGGCATGTCTATCTGGGCTTTTTTCCTTATTTGTATGTAACAGGCATTTGTTGACTTGGTGAAAAACATTACTCTCCACTTTTAAGGATTAATTGTGCTTCTCTTCTAGACATCAATTCAAAACAGTGAGTTGAAAGGGGTCAAGCTTATACCAAAGAATCAGAGATTATCAGAATTTAGAGGGGACTCTGGAAATCAATACCCTTTTGTATGGATTGGGCAGGAAGACGGATTAGACCAAATTCACAAAACTCATCATAGCACATTCAGATTGAAAATCAAGGGCTTCTACTCCCACATCATTACTAGATGCCCTTTAAGGCCTTTTTCAGTTCAGATATTCTGTGATCTCCATGATTTTTACCCTTTCTATAATACATTGGGGACAATGGGATCTAAGATTCCAGCTCTAGCTAAAGTGAGTATATTTCCCTCCCCTCCCCTTTGTTTTTTTCAGGGACCTAGAAGATGGAGGAAGTGTGATTATCATGTGTAATACCATTATTCGCATTAGATCATGTTTGTGAATTCTGAATTAGCAAAGAAATTATTAGCAGGGAGAGGGCATGTTTGCTTTTCTGCCCCCTTCCCGCTCCCACTTTGTGCATACCAATAAAATTTTTCAGCTCTGATTTGCCAAGCTGCTCTCTTCTACTGTAGGTGTTAAGAGCAGAGAGGGATTCCTCAGAGGTCATCTGTTTCATCTTACTGCCTTTGCAAAAGCCTGCCTCCAAGGTGCTGGAAGCCTGCTTTGAACAGGACTTTGTACAAGTATACCAGGGAAATGAGTGCAGAGTGCTCCTGACATTCCTTGTCACTTTTTCCCATGAAACTCTGCCCTCACAGGTGGGAGGTTTTGGTTGAAAACTTGGAACTCAGTGGTGAGTGTTGTAAGGTTTGGACTGTGACCTGTAGGATGCAGCCACACCATTATCTATTAGGCATATAGATTAGCTTGCTTATTAAGCTGTTTTAGTATTAAGTGGTTTGAAGAAGACTACAGTGTAGGTGGGGGATTGTGGTGGGGAGTGAGCAATTCATTATTATTAACATGAAAAAAACACTATCACCGAAACAAAGGCTGCTTTTGTCATGCACATTGGCCTGCTTGCAGGACCCTTAGGGACAGGAAGCCACATGCTTAGTGTCCTCCAGTTTTTAGCCTTTGTGCACAGGATAGGTGTGAGTTTCTGCACATGTATTCTGGCTTAATGCTTATATGTAATTGTGTACCAGACTCTGTGTGTCTCTTTATATGAATCCATTTCTGAACAGTTGTGGCACAGAGACCTAGAAACAGCGTCTAACTCTGTGTACTCTCGTAGTGGGACCATGGCTCTTATTTTGTACCTGTGTCTCCAAGTTATCATGCATCTTACTGAGTCAATGTGCCCCTGTGTCTTTTCTTCCATTCTTCTGTTCTTGTGTCTCTGTGCTTTCCTGTATTTTTTCCCTCTGGTTTTGGACATGTTTCTATCTTTGTGGACATCTCTGACTCCAAGCCGATGTGTCACTGCGTCTATGTATATAGCTCTTTGTTCCTGTCAGTGTATGAATTTCTACATCTGGCTGGGTCTTCAAGTGCCAATGCAAGCCAGTTTTGAGATGACCATTTCTGTTTATGTATTAGCCCTTCCCTGTGTGTCTCCTTGTCTGTGTGTCTTTTTCTTTGCCCTTAGTGTCCCTGTCTTCGTGTGTCTTTTTATGTGTACGTTTTGATGCATCTGTGTACTTAGTTCATGTTTCTCTGACCTTGTATACTTGCGTCTCGCTTTTCTGGGCCCTTGTAATTTTTGACTTATTTATGTTTCTGTATGCATCAGTTGGAATTGGACTGTTCATCTTTTTTGTGCATGTGCTTTCATTTTAGCTTGTGTGCATCAGTTTGGGGAAGAGCTGTCTATGTTTGTAATCTGTTGTGTATGGTTGTCTCTGTGTGTGTCCCTGTGTGTGTATCTGACTGTATATGTAACGGTCCATGTCCATCTTTCTGTTTTTCTGTGACCAGATATTTCCATGTAGCTGTCTCTCTGTTGGCATCTGTTTCTGTGTTTTCGGCTATATCTTTGTGCATGTGTGTACCCATTGATCTCCCAAGATGCCCATCTGCTTTCTGAGGAATCCACTGGATTATTTTGTGAGATATCTCAGATGTGTTGAACTTACTGTTTATTTTGGGGCTCTCTAGCCACCATGGTACTTAGGTGTGCATTGATACTTAGGTCTGCATAATTCTTCATGTATGATGTCAAAAGAGTCATTTAAGAATTGTACATGTTGTGTCTTTATTGACAGGACACGTGTGTGGGGAGAATTGTTGGTAAATGAGTGGTATTTAAATTGTAAACTTTTTCATGCTAATTTCACTGTGTCAGTGAATTAAATTTGAAAGGACTGGCTATATAAGATATTACATGCTTTTAGAGAAACTCAGCATACTGATGGTAAAAGAGGCATCTGTTTGTACTGTGAAGTCTTATTTGTGATGTTCATTACTGGGTTAGAAGATGTTACTTCTCTGGTTTTGTTTGGCTTCTTGTTTTGAGGAGTTACTACAGATGGCTCTGAGGTGGACTTAGAGCACAAGGAGTATAGACACAATGGAGAATGAAAAATGACAGAGGGATGAACATGTTCTTCATCTGTATGGAGTCATCTGGGGGCTCAAGATGGAATTCATAGGAAATGGAGTGATGAGGGCCACAGAGAGAAGCTTAGCAGGATCCCATCTTTCCTTGTCCTGGCCTGCTGTGTTCATCCAAGGAAGGCAGTGAGGGAGGGGCAGGGATGAGGAGGAGGCCAGTCCTCCTTTTTTTTCCTGGTAGAAGGTGACCTCCTGTATTTAAATTTAAGTTCTTTTGGTTTCTCTTTCTTTACTTGATATACTCTTTTTGGTGTTTATTCTGCCACTGCAAGAAGGAAACTTCCAAATGTGGTTCACCTGCTTGTTATACTGTTTGTTTGCAAGATATTAAAGAGAGATTGTTAAATGTCACTGCAGCTGTCATACAAATTGATCCATTGATGTGGGCAGGGACCCTTTATGGCAGTTTTGCACTCTTCCCAGGGTACCTGTGGTCCTTTATGGGGGCAGCCATGATTTTTCTGATGTCACCCTTTATTCATTTATCTAGTGTGTATACAGAATTCTAAAGAGTACAGTTCCTTCTCAATTATGGTAAGCCTTGACAAGGAAGTGGTCACTAGTAGAGGACTAGGCTCAGTGGGAACATCTAAGTTACCTAGGTGTAGGAAATTAATTTGGTACTATGCTAAAGGAATATCTATCTAGAAGTCAACTGCTTTATGATTAATAAGGATATTCCATAAGTATTTTAATCTAATCCTCCTATAAGGTTATAGGAAAGATAATTAAAATATTTTAAGACAATTAAAAATTATCAAACACCTAGACATACTATTTATATACAATTTATATGATGATTAAATAATTGTATCTGTTTATACGCTCTTAATTTAGTTTGAAATACTGAATGTAAAATAACGCAAACAACAAAACCAAGGGGTAAAATATATCATATTTTATAATTCAGACAGTTGAGTTTTTCTTTTGTTACATTGATTTGAATACAGAGGAGTCTGTGGTCCTGGATTCTAGTCAAAAGATGGAGGTTTGTATGTAGACTCCACATTCTAGACAACATTGATAACATCAAACCTTGGTTTCCTCATTTGCATATGGTCATAATAAAGACTATCTCAGTAAGTACCAAATGACTGCATATGACAAACTTTTCACTTATTTAGGGAAAAATAAGAAAAGTAAGGGCAATGGGTAGATATTTCATAAGACAAAATTTATTCAGTTAAAGTAATATTCTGAGATTGTCTTTTGCAGCAAATCCTGGTCATTCCGTTTTGTTTGGGAAAATACTGATTTAGTTTAATTCTGCCTTTTCTAGGGAGGGAGGATGAGTATTGGGTTGAGGGGGAATCATGACTTTTCTGAGATTATACATCCATGGTAAAAATAATGTTTTATACGTATGGCATAAAGTGTCCAATTTTGTTAACAACAGATATTTAAGGGAAAGGTGTTAGGACTTCAGGTATGTTGGGACTTCCTTGTTTTCTTTTTAATCTTTTGTAAAAAAAAAATCCAAATCAGAATATCAAGTAAAATATCATTCACAAGAATATTATTATAAAGATACTTTTCATATCCTCTAAAAGAATGGGGGTCCTAGATGTTGGTCCAGTTATTGATAGAATATTAGATTAAAAAATTCTAGTATGTAAAAGAAAAAGGACAGCTTCTTGTGATTTGCTATGAAACGTCAATCCAAATTTATTTTTTCTATTTTACTAGTGTGATAGAAGCTGGATTTCAAGTTGTAAGTAAATCATTAGACTGCAAGGTAAGCCTTGAGCCTTGAGGAACAAAAGCAATCAAACCAGTCTATCAAATCACTTTTCAAGGAGGAAACTCGGCCATTTATTTGGCTAGTTCACTGTATCATGGGTAGTCAAAACTAGTTCATATACTCCAATCAGCATTCTGAAATTTGTTCTGCTGTGCTTAAATGCTTTCCAGGACAATCCTACCTTATTTATTACAAAGTTATATATGTGTAAAGCGCTCTGACATTTTAATCCTCACAATAACCCAGTGAAGTGGGTAGTAATCTTAATGTCCATTTTATAGAAGAAGAAATTAAGACTTAAAGACATAAATGAACTGGGCTAGGGTTCTACTGCTAAAATGTGATGTAGTAAGGATTTGAACCTAGCACATAGTCATCTTCCTATAAATATTTGTTTTATGATTATGTGGAAGTCTGTTCACCAACCATGGTCTCTGCTGTCTGAGGTTAACCATTCTACAAAGCAGAGACTGGAAGGCCATTCAGGTAAAGTGTCTATACTTTCAGAGGGTCATTAGTAATGCCCAAGTTAAGGAAAAGCAAACAGAGACAACTAAAATATCAACACCTTCAGAAAGTACTTGTGCAACAGTTAACCTTAGATAATTTGGCTTTGTGTAAGAAAGATGGAGTAAGATGGAGGAACCAGTTCTTCTCTGGATCAGTGTTTATTTATCATGCTATTCTGAAGTCTAGGCCAACAGTCTTATTTGTTCTGAATAGCCCCATAATGTTTCTCCGTTTGAGGACAGCAGATTTAGCACAAATGCGTTGGTTTTCTGGGTAGCACAGAGGGCTGCACTGACTGACTTTTAAAAGTCCTTCCCAACCCTTAAAATCTGTGACATTTTCTCAGGATCATTGGATCCCAAGCCTTCACTTGTGATACAATCTCCATTGCTTTTGTGATTAACAGCACAGGGCTGCAAGCTGACCCACTGGGGGTATGGACTGAGGCTCCTGCCCCCACCCTCTGACAGATGTTTTTAATACATTCTCATTGTATAAAAGGTGACATTGAGGCTCAGAGACATTGAGGCTTAGAGTGGTGAAGGGACTTTCCCGGGGTCACACAGCTAGTTATTGCCAGAGTAAATTTGTATTTCAAATTTGTAGAATAGGTGGTTTTATCCCTGGTGTTTTAGTTTATTGTGAAAGTCTTAAAAAGGAAAATTAGAAGTAGCACTTAAAATATAATTGCTCCAATTAGTGACTGAAGATCCCGTTAAAATAAGTTATTGTCATGTAGGAGCATTTTGAGGAGAAGAACTTTTCCATAGTACTTGTCAGTAATACTTTCCTGTTTCATAGTTCTCTTGGGACTGTTGATCTAGGGTAGTGTTCCTGAACATCATTCATTCCCAGTGAACTTCACCTTCACAGGTTTTGACCCTGCCTACCACTTCTAGTGCTCTGTACTTAACATTTTTTATTGACTTGCCTTTTGCACTTAATAAATTTATTTTAAAAAGAAACTTTCGGGCTTCCCTGGTGGCGCAGTGGTTGAGAGTCCACCTGCCAATACAGGGGACACGGGTTCATGCCCCGGTCCGGGAAGATCCCACATGCCGTGGAGCAATTGGGCCCGTGAGCCATAGCCACTGAGCCTGCGCGTCCGGAGCCTGTGCTCCGCAATGGGAGAGGCCACAACAGTGAGAGGCCCGCCTAAAGCAAAATAAAGAAAGAAAGAAAATAAAATAAAATAAAATAAAGAAAAAGAAACTTTCACATAAGTATTCTACAAGAGAAACCAGTATTTCCTCCCCTACTTAAAAAAATATAGAAAATTTCAAAAATACACAAAATTAGAACATATAATATTCCCCCATATACCCATCCCTAGATTCACCAATTATCAACATTTTGCAGTTTTTGTTTTGTCTATTCCCCACTCACTTTTTTTTCTTGCTACAGTGTTTTAAAGCCAGTCTCAGACTTATTTCACCTGTAAATACTTCAGCGTGTGTCTCTAACAGGTAAGGACTTTCTCTTTTTAACATAACCATAAAATTATCACCACACCTAAAAATAATAATCTCCAAATATCATATAATAGTTTGTGAGAACCTGTGCTCTTAACATGCTGATTAAAATGAATGCATAAGTACTAAAAAAGTTTACTGAGGTGCCACCTTAACTCATCTCATCATCTCACCACCAGGATACATTTCACAGTTGAGGAAACATTGCTCTGAGTCTTACAGATATTGAAGTGGATAGAATTCCTTTCCATTCTCTGGGTACTATTTTCCTCATCTGTAAAGCATGATGGAAATGTACAAAAGATAAGAGTTGATAATCTCTAAGGCTCCTGCCAGCATATTAGGACATACGTTCTTCTAAGTGGTGATTTACTTCACTTCAGCTCTGGAAGGCCTATTGAACACCGCTCGTAGAAGGTAGTTTGGAAAAAAAAAAAAAAAAACACTAGTGACTAAGTGTGTTCCTTCCTGACATGTCTTCTAGATGGTAATGAGTTCCAGCTTTTCCTCAGAGTTGAATTTGGCTTTCATTCCCCTTCTCCACCCATCTTGTCAAACAACAGAGGCAGCACCTATTTATATATTTTCCCATAAAACCGTATTCCTGAAAACACCTTTTGTCAAAATGGAAATATATTCAAGTGCCTCAGTGACCCATTGGACTAGTTTAGACGTGTGTGTGCTTGGTGCTCTCAGTTGTTGCTTAGGCCCACTCCCTAACCTGCTGAGGACTTTTGTGTCATCCAGATGGGAAATGGCAGTCATCATAGCTCAATTATTGCCTCTCAGGTTTCCTTCACTGTCTTTGCAGCAGAGGCTTACATCCCCAGAACCTTGGCAGTAGTGTTGAGTTACAAAAGCTTGAGTAAAATGTAGTACTTCTAGATGTCTCCCAATTACTTCTCAACCTTTAGAAGATAAACTCTCTTACAGAAGTGCTACAATTAATCCAAGTAAAGGAAAAGATGTCAATAAAGCTTTCCTTCTTCCTACAGGTGTGGGAACTGCTGGGATAGAAACAGTTAGCCTGAGGCCTTGTGATTACTAGCAAAACTCAGAGCAGAATATTCTACTTCTCAATATGAGGTAAAGATTACAAGCTGAAGTTTCTGACTTTCTGGTAGTGCCAAACAATATTAAGCAAAGTTAGGAAACCATAAAGATAAACCCAAAAAATAGAGCCAATTTTCTTTCTTTCTTTATTTCTTTCTTTGGGGATGATGTCTGACTGGTGACATTGGAAAGGGTAAGCAAAAGACTTTTTTGTAACCAAAAAAAGTGTGGACAGCAGAGATATCTACGAATTGTACTCACAGGGTCCTTATGGGAACTGGGCCTACTTTCAAGTGCATTGGATGTATGTAGAGGAAAAGGATTTGCTGAGGTTATGAGAATTGGGCCAAGAATTAACACATTTTTTTAAGCCTTAAGAAGTAATTTACTGGACAGTGGAAGGGGCATGGTGGGGATAGTAAGAGTATTTGCGATTATGTTTTAAAAGGAGAGGGAGCAAGTAAAGGAAAAACTGGGTTATCCATCCGTTAAAAAGAAACCTTGAAAGAGATCCAAAAATCCTTAGAAATCCTTGACTTCTTGAACATGATAAGTGTGTGTTTGTTTTTTTCCCCCTGACAATTGTAGAGGTCAGAGAGTTCTCTTTTCTGTTGCAGAATGTTGAGAGGATGTAGAAATAACTGTAGGTAGCTTAGCTCTGGCATAGGGCAGAACTTTTGCACTATGCCTCTAGGATCTGTTTGAATTTATACAGTATGTGGCTATGCCAAATACTCCATGAGTTATCAAAATGGAATAGCATTGCAAATGATAGTGCTTTTGTTTAAGAGAATAAATGGAATACCTGTGGTCTGGTACCTAAAAGAGGGTAATAAGGACTTTTAGAAATTTCAGTGCTATACTGAGATACTGAGAAGGGCTTAATATGGAAGAGCCATCATCTCTCCTCTCCTTGTAAGTCAGACTGAAAAGAATATGGAAATTCCATTAGCATCTCAGAAATGCAATTGCCAACATCTTAGGTTGATAGTGACTTCAGATGTTATCTCCTTTACCCCTTAACACTTGGGTGTCTATTTGGGATGCGCTGCAGTACTAACCATTCTGTTTATGTGATTTGCTTTTGCTTGCATAGGAAACGTGTGTGTGTGTGTGTGTGTGTGTGTGTGTGTGTGATTTTGGTAAATATCAGCTCATTTTTCAACTAAAGCTTTATTTGTTTAAGTTTCACATGAAGAGGCAAGGAAGAGAAGAACACCTTGTCAAAGCAGAACGAAAGAACAAAAAGAGTCAAAGAAACCTATTTCAAATGTCCAAGAAACTTGTGGGGTTTTATGTATATTACACAGGAAAGATTTTCTGTCATCTGGTTGCCAAACCAGAGGCCAGGAGACTTCGAATGTATACTAAAAACGTTTCTATCTTCAGAAAGAATAATTGCCTTTCCACATCAGCAATATGGCTGCAGACCATAGTCTTCACGGAGAACTGGAATATGGGTATTTTGGAATCTTAGGTTAGAGCAGGCTTTTAGTTCAGTCCCTCAGTGGTACTCCACTGAATTTTCTTTTTCCTTTTTGATTGTTTCTGTGAAAAGGGATGACAACCATACCTCTGTTTGGTTGCACTGTGTAGTTGACAAATAGAGCTCACTGTTAATTTAACCCAGCCCTAACTTCCTTGGTGTTATACTCATCTTCTGCTGTACCTGCTGATGAGCTGCTGTATTGAGTATATACATGGACAATAAGGCCAGGGAATTGTGTTCATAAATTAAATAATGAGATGGTGCCTTGGGAGCTATGCTTTAAACACTCACTATTTCCCTTACTTAGTGAAACTTCTCTTTGAAAAGAAAAACACATAAAGGTAGAAAAACAGGCTGGCAAGAACCCTCCTCCCAATACTTACCCAAGTTGGGATACCCTGGTCTCAGTCTCATAGGTCATGTTTTCAGCAAAGTGGCCCCCAGCAGTGGAGGATTTTATTTTACAGAGTTTGGTTTTTGGAGCTGGTGAGATGAGAGCCAGTAGAGAGGGTTCTTCTCAGGCAAATACACTAAAGGGGAATGTTTGCTGTTGGAAATTACAGCGTCCTTCTGTAGTTCTCTCTTCATTGTAACATCTGGCTGTATAACCTTTATTTTCTTTTCTACTTTTCCTCTCTGAAAATAAATGATGGTGGATTTCCATATGAGGCATATTGCCTTTTTGTAGCTTTGTATATATAAAATGTACATACCATAAAGTTCACCTATTTAAAGTGTACAATTCAGTTTTTTGGTATATTCACAGAGTTGTGCAACCATTATCAAGTCAATTTTAGAATATTTTCATCACCCCCAGAAAACTCTACCCATTAGCGGTAACTTCCCATTTCTCCCTATCTTCTCCAGCCCTGGGTGTCCTCTATTGATTTGTCTATTCTGGACATTTCATATAAATTGAATCATGCAATATCTGCCCATTTGCATCTGGCTTCTTTCAGTTAGCATAATGTTTTCAAGGTTTATCCACATTGTAGAATGTATCCTTTTTATGGCTGAATACTATTCTATTGTATGAATGCATCACATTTATTTATCCTTTCATCAGTTGATAGACATTGGGTTGTTCCCACTTGTTTGCTATTATAAATAATGCTGTCATGAATATTTGTGTATATTTGTGTGGACGTCTGTTTTCATTCCTCTTGGGTATACACCTAGGAGTGGAATTGCTGTGTCATATGGTAATTATGTGTCCAACCTTTTGAGGAACTGCCAGACTTTTCCAAAGCAACTGTACCATTTTACATTCTCACCAGCAGTTTATGAGAATTTCAGTTTCTCCACATAGTAGACAACACTAGTTTTTGTCCATTTTAGTTTTTTTTGTTAATAGCTATCGTAGTGGGTGTGAAATGGTATCTCATTTTGCTTTTGATTTGTATTTCCCTTGATAGTTAATGACGTTGAGCATCTTTTCATGTCCTTACTGGCTGTTTATATATTTTCTTTGAAGAAATGTCTATTCGGATCCTTAATTGGGTTCCTTGTCTTTTTATTATTGAGTTGTAAGATTTTAAAATATATTTTGGTATGTTTGTCTTTTTAAGGATAGTACTTTACAGTTATATTATATTTTCTAGTGGTCATTTCTGTAGTTTTATTGGTGTCATGTATTTTAGCTGCATTAGCCGCTTTCCTGGGTATGAATGCCAGTAAAATCTGAGTGACCTTGGCTTCCCTGCTTAGAATGTAGCCCAGGAACAAAAATTTATCAGAAATGTATCAGAAATTTGCCACTTAAGCCCCCCACCCCCACCCTTATCTGGGACAAGGAGAATCTACATTTAAAGGTCTGTATTTTTTGTTGTTATTTTATTTTTTATTTTAGCTTGGTTGGGTCTGGGACCTTTTCTTTTTGTTTTGCCTTGTGCAGACTTGAACAGGGAAGGAAGGGCACGAGAAATTGTGATAGAAAAGTGTTTAGGTTTTATTCAAATGAGCATATTTATGTTGGTTTGTGTGATGGGTCAGTTGGCTGAAGAAATCTCTCATTTTAAGCTCTGGGATACTTTGAAGTACCAATAAGACATACACAAACGTGTATTTGCTTTATATGTGGTTTCTATGTACTTGTGTATGAAACAGTGGACATGAAGAATATCCCCCCTTTGTTTTAGCAATTTATATTGGTGATTTAAAAATAAAATAATGTAAAGTGGAAAGTCATAGAACTCCATGTAAGGAGAAATAGTTTTGTAATCCCACAGACCTGAGTTTCAAATATTGGTTTTTCTATTTCTTAGCTGTGTCCTTACCCAAGTTACTTTGCTTCTCTGAATCTCCATTTCTTTATTGATGAGATAGATGAAAACCTACCTTCTCAAATTACTGTGAGGACTAAATAAGATAATGTATGTAAAGTATCTGGCACATATATACCCAATAAGCTAGCAACTATTTTTGTATTTGAGGATAAGGACAAGTGGGTTTATTAATGGGAAACTGTACATTGGTGGTATAGTTCACCACCTGGGATGGTAGGTGAGAGTCCATAAAACAGAATAGGCTGGAAAAATGAGAAGACTTTGAGCATTTATTTTCTCCTTTATCTAGGCATAAGTGCTCAGTAGCTACTGACAGTTTCTTCTCCTGGTGATCTGACTTTTTGAGGACACTATTAGCCAGCAGAACTTTCTTGTAATAATAATCTCTTACATTTATAGATTGTTTTGTGTTTTTAGAAGTACTTAATGCTCCTTATTTCACTGTCTTCTCATAAATAGCCTCTGAAGCAGGTGTGCAGTCAGTATCAATTACATTTTTCAGATGAAATAACTGAGGGCCAGAAACATTTAGAGATGTGTTTAAATTCACCCAGCAGTTCAGTGACAGGATATGAACCAAAGTTACAAGTATTATTTCCCAACATAGCTCTTTTTCTACCCATTATGTTATACATAGTGGGAATGCATTATTTTGCCAGCTTGTTATCTTGAAGATCCTTTCAGCGGCCTTTCTTGGGCAAGATTTTTCACAGTTCCAAGTCTGTTAGTGTACCTATAGAATTGTCATTGAATATCTTAATACTCCAGGTGGCCCTGGTGAACAGCTTTGCCCTCAGAAGGACGCTGCAAACTGGAAAGGACTGCAGAAGAGTAGGTGCCCAGACATCATTTTGAGGGCTGGTAGACTTCCTACTGAAGCTATTTGCAAGGCTACTTTGTATTACCTAAAAGCACTACTTCAGAAGAGTGTTGTGAGATCAAAATAGACACTTTAAATGAAGAAAAGACTGTAAGCATGGGTGAAAATGTGGTTGATGATTGCCTTGCATTACTTTCTTTAATGTCTAGCAAGCAGTCCTTGGAATGCTATTTCAACAAACCTTGTATAATGTAGAAGATACTGTTACAGATTTCTAACAGGAAGCTCATAAATCTTCAATTCTCTGCAATTCTCTGTCATCCTGGGCACAAGAAGGAGAATTTATGAGCTTCAGGTTTCTACATAGCTATTAAACAAAGCATATTTAATCTGGTTAGAGCTCACACTGGCTCTTGCTTGCATGCTTGTGCTCTTGTTCTCACTCTTGCTTTCACTCTCCTTCTTTTTGGTTAAAAACAACAAATAAGTTTGTTTTCCTTCAGATGTCATCAATGCAAACATTTGTAATTTTCATCTGTTAGTTCGTCTCCTTGCAAAACAAAATGGCAGCACACAGAAGATTGGAAAAGTTGGATTAGTTCCTTCTGTGAGTGTTTCCATAGGTCGTCAGTTTGCTCCTTTTTCTTAAAGTTGGCACAAACCCTGACAGTAAAGGTAGGGTGGCCATTTTTTGTCTTTTTTTGCCTTTCCTCAGCCACCACTCAACAGTTCTCACACATATTTGTCATATAGCCTACTTCCCTAACTCCACAGTTCTTAATTCATCTTAAGCAGATAGCTGTCTGTCTTTTTCCTAAAGATCCCCAAGGAAAAAAAGGCATCTCCAGGGGAAATCTAGTGCCTCACAGTCCTGACAGAAATTTGTTCCCAAATGCTAACCAAAACGCTTTACTTCCATTTGCCTTTTATTGTGTTTAGAGAGATGTATAACCTAATAATAATGATTATATTGTACGCAATAATGACTTTAACAAGTAGTAGTATCTTTTGTCAAAAATATACAGAATTTTAGATTTTTTTTTATTATAAACCACTCAACTATGGTTTAAGAACAGCTATGAATACTAATTTTGTAATAATTTTACCCCATAATTTTGAAACTTATAAAGTCAACTTTAAAGTGTTACTGTTATTCTGGCCAAAGGATGGAGGGTTTGTCCCTAATTACTAATCTATAACCTGAATGTTCATTGTACTTTTCTGCCAAATCTAAAGATACTATCTTTGCCTGACTTTCCATGGTCTTTCAGACTCTAGGTCTTGCCTTAAAAGCCTCCTCTTCAGATGGGCCTTCCCTGTCCACTCTATTTCAAGCTAACTTTCTCAGTAATCCCTGTCATAGTATCCTGTTTGTTTCCTTTGAAGCACCTATTCCGATTTCTCATTATAAATTAGTTTTTTCACTCAGTTGCTTATTATCTACCTTCCCCACTAGACTGTCAGGTCTATGAATGCAGAGACCATGATCCTTTTATTCACTGCTGTATACATTCCCAGCACTATCAGAGTGTTCAGCACATAGAAAATGCTTAGTAAATATTCGTTGAATGAATAAATCATAAGGAAGAGTTGATATTCTCTTAGTTGAATAAATCTAAGCCAAGAATTCTCTACCTTGGCTGCATGTGAGAATCTTTAATAGAACTTTAAAACAATGTTGAGGCCACCCCAATCTATTCCAGGTCTACTTGGGAATGTCTATTTTTTAAAAGGACCATAAATGACTCTAATGCATTTCCAGAGATAAGAACCACTTATTAACAGTGTAAAATCAACTTACTGGCTGGATGAATTTCAACAAGTCATTTTATTTATCTCTGCCTCCAGTTTCTTCATCTGTAAAAATGGAAATAATAGCTCACAGTGTTGTTGTTGTTTGGCACATAGCAGGCACTCGTTGAGTATTAGTATCAGTCAGTCAGTCAAAGTCAGTTCTCCTCTCCTCTTCTCTCCTTACAATCAATAAGTCAGGGCTTCCCTGGTGGTACAGTGGTTGAGAGTCTGCCTGCCGATGCAGGGGACATGGGTTCATGCCTCAGTCCGGGAAGATTCCACATGCCGTGGAGCCTATACTCCGCAACGGGAGAGGCCACAACGGTGAGAGACCCGCATACTGCAAAACAAAACAAAAAAACAAACAAAAAACAATCAATAAGTCAGTCAATCTTCAAGACAGTTAATATTATCCCCAGTTTATAAATGAAGAAACTGGTCTCAGACAGGGGTTAGGGTGTGTGAGGAAAAAAAGCAGCCTTCATTAAGTTTCCCTTTTTCCTACCCTGTGCAGTAGAAGGGATAGAAGGGATCTGTTAAAGACATAGTCCGATTTTACAAGCCTCCTGGAAAGGTACAGTTTCCAGCCACTGAAGTGAGTTCCAGAGTACCAGTACCTGGCTTGCCTTGGAGTTTAGACTACTCATCTTAACCCTTGTGCTTGATCTCATTTGTTTGAAAGACCGTCCTCACAATTTTGTAATTTAAGTCAAGACCAGATTCAGTTAAAATTTACTTTCCTTACAACTTTTTAGTATCACATCTAGTTTGCAAAGCTGTAGTAATAAATGTATCCACATTTGCTCATATGAGCTCTCTTTTCTTATTCTTTGATGTTTCTTGGCTGTGCAAATACGATGGGGTCTTTGGAGTAAAGGTACAATATACTTACCAATACAAGAAGCAAGTTTTCTCATCTTTGTTCCTGACTGTTTTGGCTGACAATCAGCTTTTGTCTTTAACATTATCTCTGCATCACATTGATCAGTAGATTTGGCATCTCCAGAGCCCTGGGATGAGGACTTCTTCCTGGTTATCAGGAAGGAGCAGTTGATATTTTCTCCATAGGAAGAAAGTGCTTGATTATGGCTTTGGGAGACGAAAGCTTGTGGACTCAACTCTTAAGTAGACAGAGTGACCTTTCACCTCATCTGTTTCTGTTATTGTTCATGCCCAGGTCATCCTGAGGGAATGGACACTTTAGGCTTGTACATCTATTTTGTGGCTAGTTACACAAAACTGAAGATGATGATTCCCAGTCATGACCACTTCAAAATCTCCTAGGAAATAAAAAATAATTATACTGGTTCCTTTCCCCAGAAGTTCCGATTCATTTGGTCTGGCATGAAGGCCAGGAATCTATTCTTTTAAAATTTACTCAGTGATTTTGATACACAGCTATAATTGAAAACCTGTGGTTGAAGTTGTTCACTCTCCCACCCCCTGCGATATTTCCCTAAGGTGGCATTTAAGCTTGGTCTTGTAGAATAGGTATAGATTTAATATGCAAAGATGAGTAGAAAGTGAAGACTTTCCATGTGGAGGGAATTTGGAAGAAAAAGTCACAAAAATATGAGAGCTGCCAGAACTTGGATTTTTTTTTTCCCAATGAGAGAAGAGGAAGCTTTATATCTGGACAAAGCAGATAGCAGTGCCCAATGTATGGGTAAAGAAAAAGAGATGGTGTGCACCAACTTGGAATTCCTTTGTATGGAAACCTTGATACATGTCTCTGCTTATAAAGGTGATTTAATTCTGAGCCATATACTACTGTTGAATCTCTTTCCCCAGCTTGAGGTCTTCTTTAAAAATAAATTTATTTATTTATTTTTGGCTGTGCTGGGTCTTTGTAGCTGTGCATGGGCTTTCTTTAGTTGTGGCGAGCAGGGGCTACTCTGTGTGGTGTGTGGCCTTCTCATTGCAGTGGCTTCTCTTGTTGTGGAGCCCGAGCTCTAGGCATGTGGGCTTCAGTAGTTGTGACATGCAGGCTCAGCAGTTGTGGCACATGGGCTTAGTTGCTTCATGGCGTGTGGAATCTTCCCAGACCAGGGTTCAAACCCGTGTCCCCTGCATTGGCAGGCAGATTCTTAACCACTGTGCCACCAAGGAAGTCCCAGCTTGAGGTCTTGAAGAGTAAGAGAATTACTTCTTTCTTCAGTAGAGCCATTTGTTAGTTTTTTTCTATTGCAGATACCTCCAGAAGAACAACATTCCGCCTAAATGTTTCATTTTAGTTTGATTTATGTAAAAATAGCCAAACTGTTCAAGTGGAGTTCCTTTACAAGGCAGTGATCTCCAGTTCTGTTGCAAAAGTCAGGAGTCATAGAATGAAAATGATACAATGTTTTCTACAACAAAGAGCCACAATAGCTCTTTGGTATTTGCAGAGCCCTCAGATTGCCATGGGACTACAAGACCATGCAGGTGCTTGATCCTTTTGCCTGTTGTTGAATGAATCTGTGTTTACATTAATGGAGTCATCTGGGAGTTAGGTCTCCACTGTGAATCAAGAGGTTGGTTTTGAATATTGTTTGCCAGTGGTCACTCTGCTAACCACTCCAGTTCTCCTTTAGATAGAGACCTATTCAAATTCAGGTCTTTATATAATTTGTGGCTTAATCATGGTACATACCAGATATATTGAACAGCCACAGCAAAAACAATTAAAGCTCAAGAGGTGTGTCAAGAGTGTAGGCGCTGGTGGTATATAACTCCCCAATACCAAGGAAGAGTGGGGAAAAATATATTGTTCAGTAGCAGCATCCTACATCTTGCAGGTAGGATTTAGGAATGCACATCTGACCTATACATGTTGAGGCATTGCCTGTTCCCTAGGCAATCCTGGTAGAGTTTTCTGGTGTTAATTTTTTCTTAACGTTTAGGACATGCCCACAGATTACTGCTGATTTCTGCCTATTTGTATAACACCTTCAAGGCATAGGATTAGTTTGTGTCCAGGATCGAGGAGAAATGAATTAACAGATACAAGATAAATGGAAAATGGGCCAATTCTCTTGTCCAGTCACTCCATGAATATTTGCTGGGTGTTCAATAACTCTAGCAGATGTTAGTTACTGGGGATTCTGGGGGAGAATACATAGTGACTATGTCCACTGTTCACCCAGACCTCCTCCCCACTCACAAACTCCTATCTCCATCACTCTCCACATTCATAGATCCAGGGGACAGTTCATGGAAGAGGGAGAACTTGAGCTATACCTTAAAGTTTGAAGATAGATGTCAAGGCAAGAGGTATAAGAGAAGGTCAAGGTCTTCATAGGCCATGGCCATGGTTTGCATAGAGGAAAGTGAATCAGATAGGCTCAGGAGGAGATTTTGAGTAAGGAGTGCTGGAGATGACATTGCAAAAAAATAGGTTGGAGTCTTGCCTCAGAGGGAACTCCTGTGGACTTGTATTGAAAGAGTACCTGACTTGGATTCAGACAGATCTGCATTTGACTACTGGCTTTGCCACTTAAAATAACTTAGGTAAGGATTGTTTTGAAATCAGATCATTTATGGGACAAACACTCAAAAACAATGCTTGAATCCAAGAAAATTAACTGCCCTGCTTTCCTATTGTCAGATGGTCCCCCTTCATTGAATAACTTGGGAACCATTGATAACCTTTTCTAAGGAATCAGGAGGTAGAGAGGTTGGGGAAAATGTAAGAAACAAATAGGCATATTCCTATATTCTCTCATGTTGTCTTTCAACTCTCCCAGGCTTCTTTGTTGGCAAGACTGGCTTTTGTAATTCCTTTTGGGTTGAGTAGGTCTTTTTCCTATGCCTTATGTGTTAGACTGTGGGCAGCAATATTTTCTAGTTCTCAGATGACTTTGGAGGACATTAACTCATAGTAGTCTCACTGGGGTCACTTCAGCATTGAGAAATTATCTCCCCTGTGAAAAAGTACAAGAGTTGATAGCAAAATATAATGTCTATCCATATCACGGGTCTCAAAATACTTTATCACTTAGTATCAGCATTATTAGCAATAACAATAAGCAATATGAATTGAGTTTCTGAGGGGTGGAACAGTGAAATTGATCATGATGTGATATAACTAGTCATTTGGCTTCTTTTATAAACATTATCAATTACCTCAACTCTAACAATCCCTTGGCAATCCATGGTGAACATTAGTATGACTCAAATGACTGGCCTGGTCAGTTCATTGTCCATATAAAGGCATAACCCTGGAGTGAAATGTCTGAGTCTGAGCTTTCTTAGCACTGAGGTAACAGTACATTGGTTATTGAGGCCAGGGTCATTCAAGGCTTTGAGTCCTGCCTGAGATACCTCACTCCTTTTTTGCTCCATGTCCACAGCCTACACCTGCCACCAATAAGCAGCTTTAGAAATCACATACAGTAGTTGTCCCAAGTATTTAGATATGGGGAAAAGGTGTGAATGGGTCGCAGTAGCCCATGGGCAGTGATTAGCCCACAGTACAGCCTGTTGTACAGCTCTGTTGTACCAAAAACATATGAATCAACACCTATACTGTACTGATGACAACAGACACTCTATAATTCTGCATCAGAGCTTGTCTTCTGTGAAAAACTGAGAATGTTAGTGAAGTTCATCTTTGGTATCTACACACATTCCTACCAGATCTCTGAACTCTTCCCTTTGTTCCCTTCTTGCAAGTCCTCCTTGCCCTCAGCTGAGCATCCATTATTCCTGTTGTGGCTCCTTGTGGATTCTCCCAAGGGTACTTATATTTTAATAGGGGACTCTTAAAGGAGAGAGAAAACTCAAGATCCCAAAGACAAAATTACTAAAGATGGAATTTTAGGAATTAGCAAGTGTGTGAAGGTAGATAGTTTGAGAGAGGAGAATCTTCATGTACCACTCAAATTATGGCTGGAGATGATAGTCTTTTCTACCTCCACATAAGAGCATTTCATCTCCTTCCCATTGCTCCTCCCTCCCCACAGTCATCCAGACACACACACACTCTCTGCTTTAGTCACACAAAACTTCTACTTCATTTTACTTATCTGTGGGTTTGCATGTTCTGTTCCTTCTACCTAGCCAGTTCTTTCCCTTTTTTCACCTGGCAAAATCCCAGCTCAGTGCCACTTTACTTATCTATACCATCTTTGTTCATACTTCCATTATCACAACTCCATTATCACCCTCCTTTTGAGTCTATTCACTCATCAGTTATACTTCTACAAGAGAAGAAATTGCCTTCTCCACTTCTTGGAATGCCCCTGACATACAGAATGCACTCTGTAAATGGTTGAAGGTTGAGTGAATTAGTTAATGGATGACCTTTACTCTTTCAGGTGCCCAGTTTTCCCTCCAAAAAAGAAGAGCCAAATGAAAAACTAATTTTGGAGGACGAAGTTAGATTGTTAATATGTGCATGCAGAGACCATCTGTTATTCAGGCATTATGGAGTTACATAGTTTTTGTATATTGAATATAATGTTAGATTGGCCTCAAACATAGTAAAGCCCACACTAGACCCAGCTGTTATAGAGTTGATCCCCACTGTATTGCTTCTCTTTAAGGCTGAGATAAGAAATTACACTGCCCTATTTTATGCCTTGTTAAAGGGTAGGAATTCACCAATGTCAATTCCAGTTCATTTGTTGATTTCTTTGGCTTGTCTAGTGAGAATATTAACACCCCTGCACTTCTCTGTAGCTCTGTCACTTACAAGATCCTTCCATACCTGTTATCCTGTTTAACACTTAGAACAACTCTATAAAATAGGCATTCTCATTTTTCAGATGGGGAAACTGAGGCTTAGCTAGGTGAAGTTACTTGTTAAAGATAATGCAGCTAGGAAGTGGAGGAGGCAGAAGTTTAATCCAGATCTTCCTACCTTCTAGTCCATTGCTCTTTTTACTGGACCACACTGGATCAGCAAGTAGACAGTAAAATCAGGTGGGGAATGGAGTGCCATATGTGATGTTTGCCTAAATGTGTACATCCTTGCTGGAAGGCAGTCATGATTTACGCTGAATGAGTATTCAGTAATTTTCATTTCACTCATTTGGCTACCCATATGCTTCCCAGGGGGAAGGCAAGCTAGGGCAAGTGTGGACAAACAGCCATAAAATTTGGATGCTTTCCTTCAAAGTGGGCTGCCTATTTGAAAAACATGCTTATTGGTGATAGAATATGGCTCTAGTATATATTTGATTTCATTACTGAATCTACATGAATGGGTATTTTCCAAAAACATCTGAAAATATTTTTGGGTCCCAGAGTATTTTCTGGTTTAGACACTCTTGAGCATCATCACCACATTTAGCAGTATAGGGAATTCTACTAGAATGCTTCTGGGAAGGCTGCCTGATAAGATGGAAAAAACAATGGACTTTGAAACTTGTTAGATTTGGTTTATAGTCACTCACAGTGTGACCCTATGTAAATTATTTAACTTCTGTGAAGTTCACTTTTCTTATCCTTTGAGTGGAATTAAAAAACCCCATCTTGCCTGACTGTTGTGGGAATGAAAATGAGATCCAGCACTCAGTACATAGAAGCCACTTGGTAACTACTATTTTGCTCCTTCTCCACACCCCAGCCCTATCCTCCCAGCCATTAGTTACCCACAGGCATGCATTTAGAGGTTGGCCTACTGCTTCATGCTGAAATTCACAGTTCTTGCAAGGACTGATTATCTATTTTTCTTTCTTCCAGGGTCCCCTATGTCCTCCCCCTAGTTCTAAGGGCTCCCAAAGTGGATAGGTACAGGATGTTCTGAAGAGTATCGGAGGCTGTTACTCAATCTCCTGGTCAGGACTCCCAATTGCTCTTTGCATGCTCCATATGAAGGCAGACTCCAGGTCTTGGAGCCCACATATGCGTCATGCATTGCTCTGCCTCTTGTACCCAAATCCATCTCAAGGTTAAGAAGACCAGGCTCAGACTTGTCCAGGGAGTAGATAAACTGCCCTTGTCCCCACACCATTTGATTAAAAGGGGGTACTTTGGACTCATTGGGCTTTATTTATATAGAGTAGAATCAGAGTGATTGGTGGTGCCTTCTGTTCTCAAAGTATCCCAAAGCACTTTGCAAGGCAATGTGACAAGCACCAAAGCCACACAGCCCAGTGCAACAGCCGCCACCCAACACTTCACAATTAGTCATGCCCAGCCTGGGATCATCAAGCCTGTTTTTATTGGAAGAGCAGAGAGGGAGGGAATGTTATTTGGCAGTTTCCCTATGTAGCATTTGTGAAAGTGCCCTTGGCTCTTCAAATTTCACCTGAGTAACCAGCTCAGGCGAATTTGCCTCTATCAAAAAGCAGAATGTGATGGTGCCAAGCTGATGCCAGGGTAATGCCTCAAGACATTGACCAAATAGACATGGCCTCACGATTGGTTTTTGTCCTTCACCTCCTTTTCTCTCGTCTGTTCTTTTTCCATCTTTCTTTTTCTTCCCCCTTCCCCATTTCCAACATGTTCTCAGGAAAAGGTCAGCCAAGTGGTGGATAGTGTATCATTTTAGGGTGATCTCTATTCTGTCCACCTTTCTCTTTCCTCATCATCACACCGTTGCTTTTAGAACAAGGAAAGTTTTGGAAGTGAAACAGCAATAGCTCCCTGAATTTCTTTCCCTTTAGTAGCACTCAACTACTTGTGCAAATTTTCTTACTACACTAAGGTTCATGAAGGCAAGGGCTATGTCGTCTTGTTCACCTCTCTTATCTTTAGTACTTCCTAGGCACATAAAGTCAACCCTCAAAAAATGTTTGTTAACTATAAGTTAATAAGTTTTCAAGAACTCCATTGTTTGTATCATCTCCTGACTCCCCCCCTCCACTACCCCCCACCATTTCTGAGTTACCTTGTTCATTCCCATATCCCACAGAGTAAAATTTCACTCAAGGCCTTGCAAAGAGTATGTATGTTAAAATGAAATAAACTCCCCTGCCCTAGGCCTTCGAATTGGTTTGTGTTTGAGACTAGGCTTGCATTGGCTTTTGTTCTGACTACCAAGAGTCTTCTTTTCCTGTTGTAGTCCCTCTGAGTCCCAGAGGGGAAAGTTTGTCATTGATAACTTTTTGAGAGCTGACTAAACTTGAATTGGTTAGCCTTTCCCATCTGCCTAGCAGAGATCACTGCTTGTGCCTTGCTAATAAGAGAATTATAGCATTGCTCTCAAGGCAGAGAGGCCTAAAATTAGACATGCCAGCTGTGTTTTTGGTGTGCAAGCAGGTGGGATACAGGCAGCCAGTTTCTCCTCTTTTTCCTCCCTTGCTTACATAGCTGAGGGGTGGAGCCAAGCTTCTGGAGGAGGAGCTAGATTGTGGAGCATGCCCAGTGAGTGCTTCCTGGCCCTGGCTGGGTGACTATTTGCTATTCCTATAGAGGAACTTAGAACACATTGGGGTTGGCACCCTCATTTAAAGTTTCATGTTTTTAAAAGAGAAACTTGAGGCTTGAAGGAACCTTTTCTCCCCCTCAAGTTGATTTTTGAGTTTTTTTTTAAAGCCACAGCTTTCACACTATCAAAACTCTTATTCTTTTCTTGTTTTCTTTCCTTCCTCTTCCCAGGTGTTTGATGATCAACAAGAGTCTCATAGTTGCTCCTCCTGGCCAGGTGTTTGGTTAAGGTTATAAAGCAATATGGAAACTCAAGGACTAGATTGTAGTGGGGGAGGTAAAGGCTTCTTTCCTTTCAGGGTTAAGCAGAAAGAACTAAGAACTCAGAGTGAAAGCCTTGAATTGCCACACATATCCCTGGCAAACAATAATTATTTGCTGTAATAACAATTGCTCAGATATTCTCATCTGAAGATCTTGGTTCAAGGCCTTGCTGCACCATTTAACGATCTCAGGCATGTGATTTAACTTCTTTGAGTTTGAGTTTTCTTCATCTGTGAAATGGTAATTATGACAATAATTATTACCTCATAGGAGTTGATGATAAATGACTACTTCAGTAAGGAGAGAATTAAGTCAGATAAAGAATGAGGAAACACTTTGTAAATGACAAACTGATATTATGATATAAAAAGCTATTCTTATTTTTACTTCATACTCTATTCTCCCAACATTCCAATTTTCTTGCCTCTTGTACAGCATGGATGATTTAGATGTGATTGGGGACAGAGAGATGGACTAGGTGACTTCTAAGGCTCTCTCCTAGTTTAAGAGTTTGTAAACTGTGCTTTTTCCCACCCTTCCAGATTAACCCAAGTTGAAAATTCATCTTTTAAGACAGAGTAGAAATCTGGAACTCATCAATCGTGATAATGTCTCTTAAAATGTAATCGGAGACAGTGCTCCTCCATTAAGTTCTGGTGACTGACCATTGTGCAAATAAATAGTAAAATGCAAATGACAGGAAATTGGCTAGGTTCTGAATCCTATTCTTGCTTGGGGTAACAATAAGCCTGTAAGGGTCACTGTGACCTTTGATTTGCTGTTTCTGCAACTTTACACTTATCCCAGAATTCTCCTGCTTCTGCATTTTACGTTGGAGTTTCTTCCAGGTATCAGATTAAACTTTAAGCCAGCCATGTGTATCTGTATGGGCCATGGGCCTGAAAGAAACTATCCTGGGGAGGGGAGTCAAAGCTGTGGGCAAGAAGCAAGTATGTGATTAAAAACAAAAATTGGGACCACAGCTCTGGGCCTGGAAAAGTGACCTGTCAGCTTGTCATAGTTGACACCAGTAAGTGTGATGGTAGAAAATTTTGTTGGCTGGATGGGTGGAAGAAATTAGAGAGAATAGGGTCAGAATATATGTCTCTGTAAAGCTGAGAAAAGAAGAATATGAAATAAAAGAAAACACATAGAAAAATGAGTTTTCAGATAATAGGATCATCACAGGCGCTAGATTGTGAGACATACACTGGAGATTTTGAATTCTCCTGAATATATTTTTTGATAAAGTAGTCCTTATTTTACTCTAAATAAAGCAGACTTGATTCCCTTCTATGACAGATTAAAGTTGAAGCCTTAAGGTGGGCTTGCTGGATAGATTGTACCCCTTGGTGAGCACTGTAACCCCTCCACATCCCCAGTAAGGATTAACAGGGCTCTCTGAGGAGGCAAGCTGCTGAGGATACATGTATATTACATGAAGGTAGTTAAGGAAAATCATCTCTTAGAATTGATTAACCAAACATAAAGTCCTCAGAGGGGCTTGCTTCGGAAAGAGCTGTGAGATGAAAACCCCAGGCTAGAAGGGCATCTTCGCAGCAGTGCCAGCTCCCCAACTTCCCTTTGAGTTGTCATCGCCTCTCCTTTGTTCCTGCTGTTGACACTACTTGTAAAATAATGTCTTCTCTTAAATAAGCAGAAGGTATAATCCTCCATATGCCCAGAGAAGGGCTCTCTAGAATAACCCTCAGTGGAAGTATTTTCTTCATGTAAGGGATGATTCTCTTTTCAGAGGTAGATTAGAGGATTTGGGAAGAGGTGTAATAAAGCTAGG